>NC_134708.1:133476709-133777647 GCF_043290135.1 Rhipicephalus microplus
AATGGTGCACATGCGGTGGTACGTAGGTTAGGTGATGCGACAATGGAAGCAACAATTGCGCTCGCGAGGCGAGGGCCACCTGCACAAGCAACAGAAGAAGGCGCGAGCTGCGGTGGGCTCATCAAAACTCTCAAAAGAACAGCAAAAAAATAAAAGAAAAGGCGAAAGGAGGAGGGCGTCGGCTCCTTCATTATACTCTCCAAGTCGACGGGTATGCGGAGAAAGCATAAGGGAGAGAAAGAGAAATGAAAAAAGGAAAAAAAAAGCTGTTTCGCAAGTTCGAGACTGTGCAGTCTGAGCTCCTCGCCTTTACCTTTCTTCGAGCGTTTCAGGTTTTATTTATTATTTATTTATTTATTACAAATACCTACATTGCCCATTGGGCATTGTTGTAGGGGGGTTACAATAGAAAATAGAATACAACGTTAAATATATGAGCCAATGTTATATATATGGGTTATTTCAGCAGCTCAAAATGCTGTTTCAATGGCTCTTAGGAAATTAGAATCGGAGAATATTGGTATTTTTAGTGCATTCCAGTCACTAATAGAATTTGGAAAGAAAGAGTATTTAAGGACATTCAATCGACAGGTATATTCTCTAATTTTATATAAGTGATCTTTCCTTTCGGACATATAACTAGGCGTCTTTAAATACCGCTCTTTATTTAGCCCAGTCTTACCGTGATATATAATATAGAGAAATTTAAGTCTTTGAACTTTCCGTCGTCCACAAAGGGGTTCCCATCCCAAGGCCTGAAAAATTCCAGAAGACCTTATTCTAAAATCGTAGTTTCCCGTAACAAACCTAGCAGCCCTTTTTTGCACCCTCTCCAATTTTTTTTTTAGTACATTCGTGAAAGGGTCCCAAGAAACACAAGCATACTCTAAAATTGGGCGCACATTTGTAATATACAGGGTTTCCTTGAGTGTTTGCGGCGCGTCGCTGAAACTTCTTTGAAAAAATGAATTAAGCTTGAAGCCTTGGCTGTGATTAGATCTACGTGACTGGTCCAATCTAGTGTTGCCGTGAATGTTACGCCGAGATACTTAACTTGATCTACCTTTTGTACTGCGCAGGAATTTAAGTAATAAGACCTGGATACTACCTTTTTTTTTGTTATTAAATTACACATGAAAACATTTAGTTAGGTTCAAACTCATTTTCCACTGAGCACACCAAGACACAATCTTATCAAGGTCAGACTGAAGTACTGTGGTGTCATCAAAACACTTGACTGGGCAATACAAAACACAATCATCAGCATAAAGCCTCACTGTTGATTTCAAACCTAGGGGAAAATCATTGATAAAAATCAAAAACAGAAGCGGCCCCAGGACCGACCCCTGTGGCACCCCGGACAGTACATCAGCTGTTGATGAAGACACACCATTTATCACAACACATTGCTTGCGGCCGCTGAGATAATCCTTAATCCAGTCTATGAGGGTTTTAGGAATACCAAGAAACGACAACTTATGAAGCAAAAGACTGTGGGGGACGACATCAAAAGCTTTTTTGAAGTCCAAAAAAACAGCCTCCAATTGAATGCCCTGGTCGAATGATGAAGCGATGTCATGTACGAATTCGGTTAGCTGTGTAACACACGAAAGGCCTGCACGAAATTCATGTTGAGACGGAGTGAAAAAATTATTATCTTGAAGGTGCTTTATAAGGCAAGAATAGATTATGTGTTCCAGTGTCTTGCAACAAACGGGGGTTAGCGATACCGGTCTATAGTTAGATACCTTATAACGGACGCCGGATTTGTGCAAAGGTGTGATATTGGCTAACTTCCACTCTCGTGGCAATTTTCCACACCTTATCGATACTTCATACAAAGCAGCTAGAAATGGAGCTATATGATCAGCACATCGTTTTAGTATGTGGTTTGAAATACCGTCAGGACCATGCGCAGACTGGGGATTCAGCCTATTCAAATGTTTTCTTGTACCTGATTCAGTTATTATGATATCATTCATAGTTGATAACGATCTGAGTGTCGTAACGGGAGATATCGGGCTTGGCGGAGAAAAAACGGATTGAAAATACGCATTGAAGCATTCTGCTCTACTCATATCATCTCTAAGTAGTTCGTCATTGTGTATGATAAAGGGAATTCCACTGATGTCTTTTTTGTTACTTTTAACGTGACGCCAGAGTTCCTTTGGATTTGTTTTGATTTTGCTATTAAGGGACGATAAATATTCGCGCTTCGCCAGCTTTATCTGTGTCTTCAGGCTAGAGCCTAATGCTTTAACCTTACTAAATAAATCAGCACTGCGCGTGCGACAATAATTTCTGTACACTCGAGCCTTACGCTTAATTGACGCACGTATATCCTTAGTAATCCAAGGTTTATCACCACGACGATTGGCAGTTACAATTTTCGATGGGACATAAATGTTTACCAGAGACAACAGTTTTTCTTTAAACAACCCCCACAATATTTCAATGTCATTGGACTGACAGCATTGGATAAACATCGGAAGGTATGTATCCAGTTCAAAATTGATGGCCTCTATCATATGCAAACCTGCCTCTATCATATGCAAAAACTTTTCGTGAACGAGGTCTACTGATTTCTATCTTTTTCCACTCAATGGTAGCCGCAACGACATCGGGGTCACTTATGCCTGGAATTAGAACAACCGACTCCATTAAATTGTTACGATTCATAAAAAGAAGGTCCAGGACACTATCACTTGCCGAACCCAGTCGTGTTGGAAACTGAACAAACTGGAAAAGGTCATAAACTCTGGTAAGCTCGAAAAAGGCAGAATGAAGTGTTGACCGACTATTTTCAACTGGACGAAAATTGCACCATTCGACATTGGGCATGTTAAAATCACCCGCCAGCATAATTGGTGGAGGCGTGGTGCCGCGCAGAGGTCGCTGGGCGCTGCGAGTGCCAAAATGCACCTTCCAACTCGCGTGCAAAGCCGCGAAAGTCGCAGGGTGCAACGAGTGCCTAAGCCCACCTTCCAGCTCGCGCGGCTTTCGATATATCCAAAGGCGGGTAAAAATACCGTTCAATATAAACGTGCGAATTTCTATACTTCTACAAAGGAATTTCAAGAGGATAACTTACGAGTTCGATATACCCGAAAATTCTATATATGTGGGTTTGATATAGCTGTGTTCAACTGGACAGTAATTTTGTTTATTTGGTGTGTATGAAACCAAGAGGTGGCTCACGTCATGTCAAGTAATTGTAAAGGGTGTTCTTGTTGCAAGGTTCTCGCTTCTGTGGAATATGCAGAATTTGTGGAATACGTAAAAGTATACATTAAAGTTGCATTTTAAATAACCTCCTTATTTCCAAGAATGCACTAATGAAAAAAGCTTTTGCGAAACTGTATTATTTGGCTTTTCAAAAGCAAATGCAGAAGAATTATGAGCACGGAAAATTGAACAGTTGTCTCAAAATGTGATGGTACCCGTTTGAGTACTCCTGAAACTTTTGAAATCTCTATGATTGCTTGCAAGAAAAGTACCAGACTGAAATGACTTTCAATACGATCTTCAGGGCATCCACAGCTGAAAGAATGTATTATAGGTGTCGTTCATGCTACAGCTAAAAAAAAAATGAAGCTTTCACTTATCACGAGGCCGCTGTCGAGCGCTCGTGCAGTACTCAGACATTTTCGTTCACTCCGGGTTCAACTCCCGGCTGCGGCGGCTGCATTTCCGATGGAGGCGGAAATGTTGTAGGCCCGTGTGCTCAGATTTGGGTGCACGTTAAAGAACCCCAGGTGGTCTAAATTTCCGGAGCCCTCCACTACGCTGTCTCTTATAATCATATAGTGGTTTTGGGCCGTTAAACCCCACATATCAATCAATCAATCAATCAATCAATCAATCAACATTTTCGTTCACTCGTTGTCATAGCATGACTGAACACATGGTGCCACTTTGTTGGGCTTAGCGAAACCAACTCGTGCTTATTGGGGCAAGACAAATTTGGACACGCGGATATCAAATTGTGGCGATCTGCAGCCTTTTCTTAAATCAACAATACCTAAGTGGGGACCGTGGGACTAAGGAGGATAATTTCACTGCAGCATCATTTAAAGGTTACTATTTAAAGCTGGAAGATGAAAGCAAGTTTTATTTTGTTCAGCAGCCTAATAATTCAGGCATTAAAAGGTTAACATGCAACACACAAAAAGACGTCTCTACGTAGACTTTTTCAAGGGCAAGTCCATGCACCACGAACGAACTACTAATATAATAACTACTTAACGCAGCATTTTTGAGTTTGTTATAAACGTGTTCGACTGTATAACGTTACAGCTAATGCTTGTATTTTGTAGATCCAGAAAATGACAGGAAGAGGGAAATGGAAGCTTGCGATAAAAAAAAAAAAAAAAATCTGTGAACAGGGGTTGTGTGCTCGCACCGATGTTCCAACAAGTTTTGTCTGCGTCAAGGCTAGAACTCATTTCCTTCAGCTCGTGCATACAACCTATTTTTACAGATTTTTTTCATTGTATTTTGTGTGGTCGTTTGATCTATATTTGAGTGTACAGTAGTTGTGGATTCAAATGGAACAATTTAGGGCTAAGTAGCTCGCTTTTACCATCTCCAGGTCAGGTCATATCAGCATAATGTCGATTCAAATGCGTAGATCAGAACCAAGATTACCTTTAGAGACCAGATTTGTCACAACGTGACATGGTTGTCTTGAGCGACTGCTGATACCAGTTGTTCTACTAAAAAACTTGATGTCAAAGTTGAATTCGCGAGTACTGTACCTTTAATGTTCTGTGCAGTGCCTGCATATCTGGTTGCATTAGACGCCAGTAGCACCACTCTGTAATTGCTGAGCAATCAACAACATGACTTTCATGTATCTTCTTGAACCTCTGAACGTACTAAAGGCTCATGACTTTTGTTGGTGTCAGTTCCTTGGGCTTAACTGTGAGATTCCGACTCAAGGGTTGGTTTGCCTCTCGGCTCTATTCGGCTTCACACGTAAGGTGAAGCCGAATAGAGCCGAGAGGCAAACCAACCAGCCGACTTTAGTCGACTCTGCACTGTTGTTATTGTCCTCGTAGAAACAGAAGCTGTCACACATATGGTGTGACCAGAGAGGGGGTAACAAGCAAAGAAATAAATAAAATAACATGATACTAATGATCGTAAATGATGCTAAATCATGTGACCTCTCTAGCTACCTGCGCCCTTGCAGCTTCACTGTCTGAAGGTTTCCGTGGTGTGAAACTCGTGAAATTTTTTTATTTCTGTAAACAGGAGAAATAAATAAATTCACTCGTTCCAATTTGATTTAATCTGTGTGCTGTGTGTGGGAGTGGTCAAAGTATGCTTTGCTGTTGTCGCACAGGCCCTGCTCCACGGCCACCAGCGCCACCTGTTGCCCACTGAGGTGGACCTGTCAGCAGTGCGAGGACCCCTGGTGGCCATGGCCTGTGGCTCCAACCATGCACTTCTACTTACCCAGGATGGGGAAATTTATGCCTGGGGTCGCAACACCGAAGGGCAGCTCGGACTGGGAAACCGGAAGGACCAGGTCGGTGTCCTACCACGTCGTGCTTTTTGGGTGATACAGTCACTGGGCTTTTACTAAACAGGGTTAACCCTTTGCGATTCAGTAGCCATATTCCCACCTTCCGTTTGATCTGGTCCCAAATAAAAAAAAACTCGAAGCTCAAGCAAAACAAGTTTATTCACTCTGATGGGGCATAACATGGTGAGAAAACATGCACGTGAATCAACCTCAAATGAACTTATCAGGCAGCCTGCCTGACTGTGGACCTGACTGATGAGCCTGACTGTGGACTTCTGCGAACACTTCAAGCTGTCGTGCCCTTTCCTACGGACTGCTAAGGGTTACAAGTGTTTAAAGAAAAAAAAAGTAGGGGCCTTTTCCTGAATGCCAAAATGGAGGCAAGCAAACCTCACTGTGTATGTGCCCGAAATGCCATTCTTCTGTTCTATCAAATATCCCAATGGTCTCTCTCTTGACCTTTTCCTTCCTTCAGACCTTCAACTATATGCTTAGTAGAGCAACCCTTCGGTCACTGCTGGCAGCAACAACAGTTGTGTGTGAAACAATGAAAGGTGTCAATGTGGAATGCCAAGTGATCTCTATAAAAGATCATATTTCCATATTAGAAATGGCCAGCCCACAATCAAGAGAGTATCAGTTATTGGAAAATCGGCACTTAGAAATGGTCGTGTAACCAGCATGCTTTCGACGGCCTGTTTGTGCACATTTCTGTACACTTGCTGGCACTGGGGTTTTTGATGAACTATGCCTCCGCCACTGAAATAAGTAGCTCACAGAAGCTTCGCTTAAATGCTCGCAAACTTCACGTTGGTATGTTGGCATCAGATATAGAGACAACTCTCTGTCCAAACCCTTCCCCCCCCCCCCCCCCAACACACACATGCACACATACGATTGTGGAAAAGGAATAGCAGTAGTAGTAGTGGCAGCAGCGGTGGTGGCTGTTGTACAGTCAAACCTCGTTAGTATGTACCCGCTTTTTACCTGCTAACAATTAAAATGTAGTTACAACGAATCCCCGACTGATTCTCATAAAGACTAATGTGCACCACTTAAGTTGTAGTGTTCGCTTTATGCCTACCGGTTATTGCGTACCCCGGAACTGTGTACCGTGATAAAGTTTTACGCCGAAAAATTTTACGGCATCGCTGAACTTGCACACGCCAGAATGTGTCATGAATATTTTTCCATCATGTTTATAAGTGCGGAGTTGAGCCAATCAGTTATTCTTGCTTCCGCACAATAGCGGTGATGACTTTGAGGTAATCATAGGGAAAATAACGAAGGCCGGTTTTCACACTTTCCACACTTACGTGACCTGGTTCTTCTCCTGCCAAACCACACTTCATGCCACCTGTCAAACTACCTTAGTCTTCAGACAGTTCATGGCTCCACCAATTTGTTTAACAGCTCCCTCTTGCCATTAGCCATTGCAGAATGGAATAGTTTACCTGACCGTGTTGTGGTTGAACGTGACCGCGTTGTGGTTGAACAAGACCCTATCAAATTTTGAGATGTACTAATAAATTTATTGGGTGCTGATGCGTAACGGATCGAGATCGTTGTTTATTTGCGTTTTCTTCTTTTTGAGCGCATTATCTTTCACGTGTATTTTTTAACTGTTTGGAATTTCACCTGTTGCCATTAAATTATATTTTTTGTGTTTTGCTTTATTACTGACTGTTTGAAAGTTCCTTTTCTCTTGCATACGCTCCCCTCTTACGTAATACCCCACCAAGGGCCTTTAAGGGTTGATACATGATGATGATGACCCCGCAGTAGTTTCGAAATGTTTCTTGACGTCACCACCGCGTCTATCAGATGATTCTGTGACAGAATATTTTCTGCACTTTTGCAAAAAGAAAGAAGTGGCTTTGTGGTGGGCATTTTAGGTAGGCAGCATTTCCTGTGCGGTGGTGGGAAACATGCGCCAATTGGAAATTGCTGTGCAATATTTCTCCTAAATGATATTTTTTGTCTAACTTGTGCCATTGTTGCGCCACAAGGTAGTTTTGGAGCGGATACTACGTGATGGGTTTAATCTTGTACAAGTGCACTGCTGCATTTACGTAGAGTTGCGCTGCTGCAAAAGCATGCAATCGGCCAATCAATTATTCCGACTTCCCCACGATTGAGCCGGCGCCTTTTCTGGTAACCATTGGCAGAGAACGAAGGGAATGTGGCAACTATCGAAAGGCATGCCAGTATGATTTGTCACTGAGTAAAAGGCTACAAATGTGGCGTAGCGCGGCTTTAAGCCTAGTGCACGCTTTTAATAGCTGGCGACTGCCTGTGAGCGCTGAGGCGCAGACCGTTGTTGCCTCAATCATTGTGCAGGACCGTGTTCAGTGTGCGCCGCTTTTCAGAAATAAAAGCAACTCGTTGTTGCAGAGTTGACCGTTGTGGATCACGGGCACCGAGACAGCAAGCGTAGCACACGCTTTCATGAGGCGACATCCCAAACCCACCTCCGTCTGCTGCCAGGGCCGCTAGAGAATCCCTTGCAGAAAGCTCGCATCGTCCCGTCAACACAGCAGGCTTCTCGAAGCATCTGTGCATGGTCTGAAGCAGAGCGTGCGCAAGCGGCTCGGCACGGTGTGCTCGCCAAGTAGGCAAAGCGCTGCACGCAATTAGCTAGTAGATGATCGGCTACTTACAACTGTACTGCGTTTCAAGTTTTCGCTTAGTAGCAGATCGCGGTACACATTTATTCCAGACAGCCGCTCATGTCCGTTTCGTCGCCATGCGAGTCGCTGCGTCAGCTGCGTATCCCGGACCCCGCAGTAGTTTTGGAATGCACTTTGATGTCGCCACCGTGTGCTATGGGGTGGCTGTGCAAGAGTGACAATCATTTCTGAAAATTGGCAAACAGAAATATCGTGGTGAGCACTTTAGTCTATATTTGCTGTGGCCCAGTATTTATTACTTCTTTAGTGGCGATGGCGCTTGTAGAGAATTGGTATTTGTTGACTAATGCATACTACGCTATTGTGCGCAGTTAGCCACGTTTTCGCTGTGTATGTACGTATTCACGAAGCTTTACTGTAACAAGCTTTGAATGTGTGTGGGGGCAGGGACATAGGCATGCACGAGGTTCTCCTTCGAGGGTGGGCTAATGTTCGTCGCAGCGCCCTCCTCCCAATTATGTGAATGTATGGGGTTGAAATTTGTGCCCCCCTCTTGCCCATCTCTATTACATCAATGTACAAAGCTAACTTTGCACCCACCCTCCCGCTCCCACCTCTGTCTCTCCGTGCCATACCTGCCACGTCTCCCGGATTGTCCAGGAGACTCCCGAATTTAGATCGTTTCTTTCGTTTGTACAGTTGTCATGAAAACCTCCTGGAAATCGAAATTTTTGCGCATGATCTGGCTGCGTTGACAGAAATGCAGGTCAGTCAACTCTAGGGTTTTTGCGAACTTACCACATTTCATTTTAAAAGAATTTAGGAGGCATTCATCTAAACATACAGTAATCTCAGTGATGCGAAACCACGGCAGATGCGAATTCATTAAATTCCTCAGGCAAATTCTACTGTGTTCATTGGGCCAAAGCTTGAATGTTCCGAACACTGTTCCTAGTCACGGCGTGTGATATGAACTTTAGTACCGAAACCATACAAAAGGTTGTTTGAGAGCAGTGCGCTTGAAGCTTCAGAAGTATGCGTGGGAATAGCACACTCACTGTATTCTTCAGTGCGTGTGGTTGCCACAACCATTGTGAACAAAACCGCAGTCGTTCTTGACACAATCATTTATGGTGACGACGTTACTGACAGTATTCCGAAAATGTTCCCGTGTCCAAGGCTCAACCAGTCAAAGCAGTACTGCTTTCCGCAAACTCTGTGGACAAAATCACAGTACATGCGGTCATAGATAGCATAAAACGACTTAGTTTTGAAGGCACGTGCACAGCCAACACATGGGGATTGAAAACGGAACTACAGTTTGCCGCAACAGCTGCACACAAAACCGCGAACGCGGTCTATGAGCTCCGAAAGCACGTTGCTAACACAGCGATAAATTAAAGGCAGTAAAGATGTGAAAAAAAAAGGCTAGAAGCGTCTTGGAGTTTCTGTCGAAAGAATAAGCAAGGCAAAAGCTTTGGCCCGCGCTTTCGTGGCAGCCAGCTGCGCCGTCCCATCCATTCACATGTGTCCCGGGAAGACGTACGCGAGTTGTTCTGACAGAAATAGATTTTGCTAGTTTTTTCGATAACACGAAATTCGGGGAGTACTTGCACTCTCCTTTGAGACTCTCAGCTTAGTGGGAAACCTATCTCGTGTGTTCGGCCACACCCAGCCATTATAAGACCGCAGTGCCGATGTTGGTGCCTGCGATTGGACCCCCCCCCCCCCCCCATCTTGTCTCTTGTTTTTGTGCGATGTTTTTTTGTTTTTGTTTTTTTGTGCCGAAAACATTGGGGAAAGTAATTCAACGCATCGACTCCCCTCCCATTGCGTAAATATCCCGGATTCAGAATTCTTGAACTTGGCAGGTATGCTGTGCGCACACCTATGTGAGTGAGAGTACACGCGCACTGCTAGAACTTCATGCTGCAGCTAGCTTATTGGTGCAGTATCCTTTCACTTCTTTATGTCGCTGCTTTTGTATAGGATCCTGCTTTCGGTTATTTTTTTGTGATTATTTTGTCGGCTTGCTGCTTCTGTATAAATGATTATGTAAGCTGAGAGAACACGAAACTGAATTGAAGCTTAATTTTTTCTTTCTATGTGGGTGTCATGAAAAGCCCATGCGTGCTCCAAACACAGAGATAGCTGCTCCAAAAGGAGATGTTGCCTGCTCCAATGGCTGCTCCAAAATGCTGGAAGGCATTCCCACCACTGCCTGTGCCACTGAATTTATTTCTTTGCTGGTGGCAATGGCACATGTCAGGAGATGCAAATTTGCAGCTGGTGGTTAATGCACAGTAAGCTTAGCGCGTACAGTGGAACTTTGATTTCACATACCCTAGATTCCTGACAACGCACATTTTACGGCGAATCGGTTTTGTCCTGGCAAAATTTCTTTAGAAGTACTAATGTATTAAAAAACTTGGTTATACGATGCAGTTTTACGCTGACCCCGCATTTTACGATGACATTCAGATTCCGTCCAAAAGAAAAAAAGCACATTTACTTGAATCAAACATCGACGAAATATTCCCAAGTACAAAATATGAACTTGCGTTATCCTAGGTTGATGATTACGAAAGTGGAAAGTTACACAGGTGTATTTTTGTTTATTTATTTTCCTAGAAGTTCATGTGCTTCTACTCATGCCTTGATTGCATGCGTATGTATTCGGGGTCATTGCCTAGTCAAGCTCTGTCCACACAGAGTAGCTTCAACCGGCTGAAAAGCTGATATTTTCATGTTTTCGGTCTCTAGGAACATTTTCTGGTCAACATGCAGCTGACCTGCTTTAGTCATACTCGGAGTCACAGGCTTGCGCACACATAGGGACGTGCCGCAGCTGTTCTCACTGTACAAAATTACTTTCACTTGATGTCAACGTTCATAATAACAGCGGGACATCACTAGTTGCACTTCACGAGGCTGCAACTTATAACGCCCACAGTTCAGTCCTGCACAAAGGCATTCTATGCAAACTCGTGCTGCATCGCCATTATGTGATAGCAATGACACTGTGTCTGACTCTTCTGACGAAAGGCTGTTGCCTACACGGTCTCATTTTCATTTTCAGATTCTATTTAATGTTAGAAAGATGCGTGTTGGATTGAATTTTTTTTAAATTGGACACATCACATGCCTTCTACAGCACAAGCGTAATCGAAGACAGATCGAATGTCAGTCATATATAGTTGCCTCAAGTGGTAACTATATATAGGCCTCAAGTGGTAACTTACTTGCGTTTCTGTGCAGAAAACCTAACACATGTCCTGCTTTACTTGTGACGTGATTGATGTGACGGCTCCAGGAAAGGTCAGGTGTAAAATATACACCGAGATGCTTGTGTTCACAAACTGTTAGCAGCCTGGTTGAATTTACAGTGTAAAATGAGTCATGTTGAGCCTTTTTCCTAGTGAAACACATATGCACTCTTTTTTTTTTTGCATTATTGAACATACGCCACTTTCCACAGCATCCAAAACTGGGAACTTTGTCAAGATTGTTTTGAAGAGTAGTGCAATCATGGGAGTGATGTGTAAGTCTGTACAAAACACAGTTGTTGGCAAATAATTTGATATGTGATGAAGTACCGGAACAAATGTCATTTATGTAGATGAGGAACAATAGCGAACCCAAGACTGACCCTTGAGGCACTCCAGAGGACACGTCAACTTCCCGGGATGACTTACCATTGATAACAACCTTTTGCCTCCTTAAATTTGAATACTCGCTTATCCAGTTCACAACAGTATCGTTCACATTATACATTTTTAGTTTTTCAATCAATAAAGAGTAGGGTACGACGTCAAATGCTTTTTTAAGTCTAGGAACAAGCGGTCAACAGAGAAACCCTTATCTAAAGCAGAGGATAACTTGTGTGTCATTTCAAGTAACTGTGTTGTACAGGAAAAACGACTACAAAAGCCATGCTGCTGAGGATTAAGTAAAGGATGCGTGTTCATATGAGTCATAATACAGTTAAACATGCTTATAACGAACCTTAATATAACAAATTCCTTGATACAAAGAAGTTTTTCTATTCCCCGCCGTTGCTCCATAAAAGCACATGTATTTGCGACCTCTATGTAACAAAGTAACTGCGGAGACAACCTTGATGTAATGAATTTTTCGCACGGACAATCTACCTATTTCGCTTTTTGGCATTTCGCTACGAGCATGCATCTTCCGCGGCTGCCCCGCCGAAGGCAGGCACGCGGTTTCCGTCTGCGTGAGGCAGGCCTGCACCCCACGAGCAGGCATTGCCCCCGCTCGCGCCGCCGCGGTCGCATGCGCGAGTGGTCCCCCTTTCCACCCACAAACAAACAAACAAAAAACATCTACATATGTGGGGCTGCACTGCATGTGGAGAGCGCTTTACCTAATAGTTTTTTGCGATATCCTTGTCTGTCTCTGTGTCAGTCGCTCTTCATTTTCGACGCCGTGCACGATTGCATAGTTTCACAGCACGCGCATGTTGTGTCTCCCGACGACGTTCAGCTTTGCTTTTTTTTTTAGGGGGTAGCAATTATGCATATGGACAGTCTCGGCTGTACTTTTTCTTTTTTTGTCACCACCACATTCATTCACCGTATATGTACACGTACCTGTATATATATATATATATATATATATATATGTGAAAACTAAAAAAAAAAGCCGCACGCAGCTCGGAATTATGCGCCCACACGCATTTATCTCCCACGCATACTTTGCCTCGCGAATGTGGGGGGGGGGGGGGGGGGGGTGTAGATGCATTGCGTTTGCCGGGTGCACAAAGATCACTTCGCTTTTTTCACATAGTCTCTTCGCGTTCAAACTGCACTCATACTCGCCGAGTTAGCAAGCGCACCAGCGATCGCGACCGCCCTTAAAATTCAAGTTCATTATTGCTACTCGAGCGATCCCCCCCCCAACAATGTTTCATTCTCATTTAAGACAGGTATTTTACTTTCTGTTTAAGCATTCCACAGCAGTTCTAACATGCGAGAGATGTTATGCAATTTCAAGGAAATAGGGATGGGCCGACTCATTTAATCTCTGCTTCAGCAGCGCTCGCGCGCTTTTACTCGATGGTGAAAGTTACGATGCACGAGGGCGTGTTATCAATTCGGACTTGTTACGAAACATGCCGACGACAGCAAAAACCCGAGAGTGTCCATATAATTGCTATTGCAATAGTTGTAGCCTCGAGGGACGAGCAGAGCCAGATTGGCCGTGAACGTAGAAAAGTAAGACGGTTTATTACTACATAAATACGGAGTACAAAAGAGCACTGGGCGCCCGGTTCACAGCGCTTATATAGCCATGAAGCACGGGCGCTATCAGCGTGACGTCGCACAGGCTTCGCATGACACCACACTCCTTCTCACAATGTTTATGGCCTATACCAATCGGGAGGTTTTCTTGCACGAGCACTGCGTCGAAGAGTCTGAGCACCTAGAGGAGACAGGTATTCGTAGAGAGGACGTTGCCGGGGCAGAGCCTTGATGTGGACATGCATTTGGTTGTTCCGAGGGAGCTGAGTCTCCGGGTTGCTCCGGCGGTGCGGTAGCAGGCCTGGGAGATGCATGAACCGAAAGGGGACGGGGGCTCGTAGGAGGGGCTTCGGACCCAGGGTCTGGAATTGAGCTGGGCACGAAAGAGGGACGCTCACTGGGGCCTTCTTCGCCACTCTTAAAGTAGCGCGGACGTAAATCGTCTACATGCATGAATCTGTTTTCAGATCCTACGCGCACAAGGTACGTAACGGCACTGCACCTTCTTTCTATGACACCTATCAGCCACTTGGGATCACCTGGACGAAGGCCTTGAACCAGAACGCTTTCCCCCTCTTTGTAAGCTCTTTCCGACCCTCTTCTTTCGTCAACTTGGGCCTTTACTTTGGAGAACCGTTCTTCCATCCGTCCCTCTAGGTCTGGCTGTAGCATAGTCAGGCGAGTGAGGGGCGACCACGACAAAAACAGTTCTGCTGGTGTCTGCCCCGTGGTTGTGGTTGGTGTGTTCCGGTATCTGAACAAAAAGAGATCTATGCGGTGCTGTAGGGTCTTACTCTGGCCCGATGACCTTTCGTCGAGAAGCTGTCGCGTAAGATCCCGTTTCACCGTCTGGACACATCTCGGCGCTTCCATTGGACGCCGGGTGGTATGGAGGTGTTCTGGTGTGCCGCACTCCGTTCTTAAGCAGGAACTCTGTGAAACTTTTTGCCGTGAACTGAGGCCCATTGTTCGTAACAACCTCCTCTGGAAGGCCGTACGATGCGAACACCCCACGCAGCCTCTCGACGGTCTTCTCGGTCGTTGTTGAATTCATCACAAACACCTCCACCCACTTCGAGTGTGCATCCACCAGCAGGAGTAGCCACTTGTCTGCGAATGCGAAATCCAGGTGGAGTCGTTGCCATCTGCGGCTCGGCCAACCCCAAGTTTGTAGTGTGGCCTTACGTGAAGCGTTCTGCGTCAACTGACAAGTACAGCTACTTTTAACAACATTTTCAATATCTTGGGTTAACTGAGGCCACCAGACATAGCTGCGCGCGAGCATTTTCATACGCGTAACTCCGAGGTGACCTTCATGACAAAGTGCCAATACTTGTTTACGCAAACAGTGTGGAACAATTACCCGATTTCCTCACGTAAAGCACTGCTGATCCACCGGTAGTTCATACCGGCGAACAAAGTACGGTTCGAATTCACTATCAGTGACATGCGCAGGCCAGCTGTTTTTCGTGTACCACAACACTTTCGATAGCACTGTATCAGTACTCGTTTTCTTGCTGATTATGTCAGCAGACAGTGGAAGTTCATTGACAACAGAGAAAAATTGTATGTAATCTGAGACGTCTTGCTCATTCGCCAACAGCGATTGCGAAAGCGCGTCAGCGTTTCCCATGTTACTGGATTTTCGGTACTCCCATCTGTAATTGTATGCCACCAGTAGCAAAGTCCATCGTTGCATGCGCGCTGCAGACATTACTGGAACTGGTCTGCCATGCCCCAGAAGGCTGGCTAATGGCTGGTGGTCCGAATGAATGACAAAACTTTGCCCAAATAGGTATTTGTGGAACTTCTTCAGCCCAAAGACCACGGCGAGAGCCTCTTTCTCAATGTGAGCATAACCTTTCTCTGCTTTGCTCAGTGCCCTAGGCGCATAAGCAATAGGTTTTTGCACCTTATCGATCTTATGAAACAGAATGGCGCCCACACCATACATGGATGCGTCACACACCAGCCCTATCTCTTTCGTTGGGTCGTAGTATGTCAAAACGTTTCCTTCCGTCAACCACGTTTTACTTTGCTGGAACACTTGCTCTGCCTCACGAGAACATTTGAAACCTTTTTCTTGGTTCAACACGTCATACAGTGGTCTGAGTCTCGTGGCCACGTGGGGAACAAACTTAGCATAATAATTTATCAACCCTAAGTAAGCTCTTAACTGTGCCTCATTTGCAGGTGCAGGGGCCTCCGTTATAGCTTTTACTTTTTCCATTGACGAGCGTATGCCCTTTTCGTCGAGAACGTGCCCATAATACTGGACGGAAGTTTGAAAGAACTTACATTTCTCTTTTTTCAGTCGAATGCCTCTTTCTAGAAACCGGGACAGCACAATTTTCACTTTATGGAAACATTCTTCAAAGGTAGCTCCTGCTATCAGCACGGCGTCTAGATAGCACGCTACCCAATCAAGTCCTTTCATTTGTCATCCATAATTGCCTGGAAAATCGAAGGTGCACTCGTTATGCCATAGGGTATGCGCGTATACTTGAATAACCCCAAATGCGTGTTGATCACGACTAGTGACTGTGCTTGGGGATGCAATTCTAGCTGCTGGTATGTAGTGGACAAATCCAACACCGTGAAATATTTGCAACCAGCCAGCTTTACAAACAGATCCTCAATCATGGGAAGGGGGTAATGATCTGTTCTTAGGCATGGGTTTAGTGTCACCTTGAAATCCCCACACACCCTGACCTGGTTGTTTGGTTTCGGCACCACTACTAGTGGCGTCGCCCATTCACTCTGCTGAACAGGTACTAGCACTCCGGTTTTCACGAGGTTCTGCAGTTCCGAAGACACTACTTCTTTAACTGAAAATGGTATCGACCGCGCTTTACAAAAAACAAGTGTGCTATTGTTATCTTTAAGCACTAACTTAATGGCCCTGTTCTTAATTAGACCCAAGGTAGGCTAAAAAATCTTAGCATATTTTTCAAGCAGCAATGCCACTTTGTCCAAGCAAACCCCATGCACACTAGCCCAGTCTAACTTCAGTGCTGACAGCCAGTCTCGCATAGTGTTAGTACTCTCGTTTGTTTTCACGACAATTAGCGGAAGTTGCTTGTGCTGACCATTGTGCTCTACGGAAACATTTAGCTTCCCTTTTACCGTCAGCGGAGTGCCACCGTAGGTTTTTAGCTTAAGACTGCATGGCTCTAAGGGTAGGTTGGGCCAGTATTTCTTGCACAGTGACTCTGGTACAATTGATACAGACGCCCCTGTGTCAATCTGCATGTGCACACTTTTCTGATCTAGCTTCAGGCAAATTTCGTAGAGTCTGATGCCCCTCACAGGAATAGATATTGTACAGCACATGTTCACCCGTGTCACTTTCCTCGTCTATCACGTTTGCAGCGTATCTACCTCTGTCGCTACACATCTTCGCTAAGTGTCAAACCCGTTTACACACCCGACAACGGTACTTGCAAAATTTACAGATATATGCTTCATGCTCTGAGACGCATCGGAAACAGTGCAGTGATTCCGCCCACCTGGTGCCAGCAGGCATCCCCGAAGTTTCTTCTCTCCAGCGTGGTGGGCATTTCCCGCTATCTGTTTTGGGGTTAAGGGTGCTGATCATTCCTTGCGCCGACTTGGGCTGAAGATCTTGGCTTTTTTTCCGGGCCAATTCGATACTCCTAGCGATATCGCAGGCCTCCTTAAAAGCCAACTTGCTTGTCTTTAACAGCTCTGCTTGTGTTTCTTTGTCACAAAGTCCTGCCACAAACCTGTCGTGCAGCACGTTGTTCAGAAACGTTCCGAAATCACACGATGTCGCCAACCGCTTCAGCTCTACAGCGAAGGCTGTCACCGCTTGCCCATTTTGTTGAAAACAACAATTGAATTTGAAACGCTTGGCAATCACGGAAGTTTTGGGAACGTACTGCTCTTTCAGTGTCTGTACTAACTGTGCGTACGTCTTGTTTTCTGGCTTTGCTGGCTCCAGCAACAATTCAGAGTTTTGTAGGCCTTCTTTCCTATTGCCGTTATGAACACTGACACCTTCAGGTCGTCGCTCACCTGGCAGGCCTTCAGGAAGTGGTCGAACCGCTCCACGTAGGACTGAATATCTTCGTCACCGTCCTCGATGAACTGATCGAACCTTCCCAACGTCGCCATCCTGCCTGTATCTTCCCAGCGCTTCGGAACCGCCGCTAATGGTGTCTTGTAGCCCAGTGGAATTTGAGTCCCACCCTCGTCGCCAGTCTGTTGTAGCCTCGAGGGACGAGCAGAGCCAGAGTGGCCGTGAACGTAGAACAGTAAGAAGGTTTACTACTACATGAATACGGAGTACAAAAGAGCACTGAGTGCTCAGTTCACAGCGCTTATATAGCCATGAAGCACTGGCGCTATCAGCGTGACGTCACACAGGCTTAGCATGACACCACAGCAATAATAACGCAGTTTTTTACTGTAAAATGAGTGTTTTGTGTTAACCCTGCCTTCAGTCCCCCTTTTGTTTAATTTGGGCATTTTCACAATTTTTGTATCGAACCTGCATATAACGAAATCCTCTTTGTTACAAAGTTTTCCAGGAATTTATCAATTTCGTTATATCCAGGTTTAACTTTATTGGTAGACAGAACATGTTCAAGTATTTTGCATGCTACACTTGTGAGTGAAATTGGCCTATAATTTAAAACACTACTTCGCGGTCCATTCTTGTGAACGGACACTACGTTGGCAAGTTTCCAGTCATTGGGTAATAAAAATTCTTCTAAGGACCTAGTGAAAATGATGCACAGATATTTAGATACTTTGCGTGGGCACAAAGAATGCAATGCAGGTGACATCAGGCCCTGTGGCTTTAGAGGCATTCATGGATTTAATAAAAGCCTCTATTCCAGGTGGTCTGTAATCGTTTTTTTGCACAAAGGTGAGTGTCACTGACTGTATCCTTAGTTTCTCGATTATACGACATTCAGATTATGTGACTGTTTTTTGTGGCTCCCTGAAAGTCGTATAATCCGGGTTCCACTGTCATCTGCTGATGGTAGTGATGGTAGTTATGCTGCTGTCCCCGACAGGTACGTGTTAACAGGGTTTCACCTAGTGAAGCAGGTCAGATGATCAGAGGGGAAGAGCATAAAGTAATAAAAAGATAAAATGATAATGACAGTGCCTGAAATGGTGGTGCTAAATGATGATGATGAAACTGCTTGGGTTCCTGTGCAGCTGTGACAGTAGTAAACATTTTAACTGCGTGAAATAGGCCACATCTGCACTCGAACACTGGTGTGGCTGTGAATGAGCATATCATTGTGCGAGACCACATAACCTGAAGGACTAAGGAACAACTGAGAATGAAGACTACTGACTGAACAGCAAAACGTTGTGATGCAACACATCTGCTGTTTAGTTTTTCACGTTGTGGAAGTAACTAGAATTTTTTCCCTCGTTTTTTCCTCGTGTGTGTTCCAGTTCATGCTGACAATGTGTGCATAATGTGCGCAGAAAAGCCCTCAGCTGGTGTCGCATCTGGCCCAGTGCAGCAAGGTGACACAGGTGTCGTGTGGCCGAGACTTCAGCCTCGCCCTGGATGCCCAGGGAAAGCTGTGGGCCTGGGGACAGAACGACGGTGGACAGGTGCGTTGCAGCTTTGCAAATGGTGTTTATCATTAATGCATTAGTAAAGTGATTCATTGAGCCGATCAGAAAGCAATGGTGCATGCATAGCTATGAATATGGGCTGGACAGAAACATGGTGGTGGTGAAGTGGTGTTTGTGAATAAATTACTTAGTGCAGTCTTCTTATGGCAGGATTAAAACCATGAGCCTTTAGTGCTCATGGTTCTAATCTATTAATGGTTTTAATAATGTCTCGTGGTTCTAATAATGTCTTCAGAACACACCTGGAAGTACTAATTACCACATACATCAGAAATACGGAAAAATCACCACACTTAAGACAAATTATGGCAAACAACACGTTCAATACCAGATACCTACAATGTTAAATGATCTGCAAGATCTTCTAGATTACAATTCCATACCTTCAAACACCATCATCAAAACCATACTATGCATCATGAGTACGCTATCTAAAGTTTGTTTGATTTATGATATCTTGTTTATAAATTTGCAATATGCTATGAGGATCTCATTTTGTATTTTCACGTTATGTAACAATGAAGTTCTGTTGCAATGTTGCTTTGTGATGAATTATTTTTTGTTGGATTCACACTGTGTAATAAGAATATGCCAATGTTTGTTGTATTCTTGTGCAATAACATATGCAAAATATCTTTTACATATAAAGATGCTCTGTGGCCTGCATGCCAAACTGTGTTTAGGAGCAGAGGCCCTTTGTCAGGCTGTATAGCCTTTAGTCTTGGCTCCTGCATCTGTAAGTTTTTTTCAGGGCAAATGAACTTTAAATTCAATTCAATTCAAATTGACGATGTCCTAATGACTGCTCCACAGGCACATGCTTCGTCAAGCAGTTACACCAAGTGCACTTGGCCAACTTGGGCTAAATTTTCTACAGAACTGTTTTTTATTCCTCCTGGACATTACTTGTGAAAGTGAGCACGTTGACATGCTTGGCTCATTTTCACGGTGTCGACAGTTTGCTCTCAGTTTCATCTTGCGCATTCACGTTAAGGCCTGCTCAGCACTCTTGGTGTTGTAATGAGTGAGAAAAAAAACAACATCCGTTCTCTGGGCCGGCTGTTTTCTGCCTATGTCTTCCTCTTACCCTAGCTCTCAGTGAGCTGGAACCACGATGCCACTTTCAGTCATCACACTGTCTAGAGTTGCTCTACCTTACTGGTGTTCCATTCTCTAGTATTGCATTTATGTGACCTTTACAAATAAAAAGATGCTTGTTTTATATATGGGCTTTGTGCATAACATAGATAGAAGACAAATTTTCAGGTAATGGAAGACTGGTTCAGAAGGCTCATGACAGACACTCTCTCTCAAACCATAATTTACAACTAATTGTGATTGTTTTAAAAGTGTGAAAGTTTTGTCTGAGTACCAATGCGTAGAACTTAAGCTTTGTGCATCAAAGAAAGAAAAAGACGAAGAGTGGGAATGCACTAGGGAAGCTTGAACAGTGTGACCTGATGTTCTTGAAGTAAAGGCCAATTGTGGATGCTGAGAATCTAGGGCTAAAAAAACCGATTTCTAGGCTTGTGTGAATATTCGATTGTTTCAAATATTTCAACGAGTAATGCCATATTTGAATTTGGTTCGAATTGAATTTAAATGATTGAAAATTTCGAAATATTTGAAACAAACGTATAGGTGCATATTAATCTGCATGTGACATGTTGGAAAAGTGGTTTCACTGTGGTACAGAGGTTCGTAGCCGTGAAAGTAGCTATTCAAGTGCATAGTTTGCATGTAATCGTTTTGTAAAAGTGGTTTCGCTGCTGTGAAGGGGTGCTAAGCCCTGAAAATTTGCACTGCCTCGAAGCTCTACTTTAAGGTTTAATAAGGATATTAGCCTCACACTGATACATTTTTGAGGCTTAAAATCTTGTTATACCAACTTATATACTCCAAGTATAGCAACTTTTAAAATGTTACATATCTTACAGGCTATCGTTAGCATTTTACCGAAAGTCATATCCTGCTACAACTATTCGAAGTTGTTTCCACTTCGCTTGATGCAAAAAAAAAATAGCATTTGTACAGGCCTCGTACCAATTTTTTAAAAATACTGTGCAGGTTAGTTATGTCATGACAAATATGCCCATTTCTTTAAAATATGTGATACAGTCGAATATCATTATTTCGAACACACTTAATTCGAACGTGTATGCAACTGATCTAATTGGTTTCAGAATTAAGCAGAAATCCGTGTCATTGTTGGCTCTGTACGAAGAGAAATGTTGACAGAGACAGCACCATTGCTTGTTCCTATTTTTTTTGCGATGTTTTGGACTTTAATGATGACAACCATCAATTTATCACAGCTGGCGTGCAAGGTGCCGACGGAGGAAGGCTCGGTGCGCCACCTGCGGGTGCTGTCAAGTCGCCTGATCACCATCCGCACCAGCCGCTGCCTCATCACCATTCCCCAGGGGCAACGCACGGGCGAGTTGAAGCCCATCGAGGTCACTGCCATGCCCCCAGAGATAACCAGGCCACCCCCGGAGGACCTCGAGCAGTCGGTGAGCTTGTTTGTGCAGTTGTGCACGGGCTGGTTTTACATTGTAGTACAAAAATATAAGAATTTTTTTAATGCCCTACTGTCTTGTTTTGCACTGCAAAACTTAGCGGTACTGTACACAAGAGTGTTTCGTTTTAAGAACTCTAAAAAAATATTGTCGGGCAAAGCAACAAGTGTTAATAGAGAAGATGGTAATCATGAAACTCGATTATTTGATCAAAGGCAACTTTGTAAATGAAATAAACCATGCGGTCAAATAAAGCAGTAAAGTGATTTGCTATAGTTACAAGGGACATTAAAGAAAATAATTAAACCATATTAGATCAATAGGATCAGTGGTCATTTTTTGTGTAGCATTGCCAATCTTTTTGGCATGTAATGTTGCCTCTGAATGTTCAACTCCAGTCTTTTAATTTGAGTTGCCCGTGAAAAATTCAAGCAGTTGACGTTGATCCCGTTGTGTCTTTTTCTCAACTACTCTCTGTGAGTCGGCCAGTGCTGACATTCCATGAGAGGTTCCATAGTCTACTTGTTCATTTTTCATCACCATGCACTTACAAAAATTTTGTTCTTGCTCCAAACGATGAATTCGTTATGGCAAGATTCAAACAACCACATTGTGCATTTGACAATGCTTTCTGATATGCATCTATGCCACGACATTCAGTGCTTCGGCACTGTTAATGTTTTTCTTTTCGCTGTTTGCTCTTCGACACCTTTACCATGTCACAGTAAGGTATATATTCTTATGACCAGCATGTTTTAACGCAAAGGTGTTTAATGCGAGGGTACACCAAGACTTCAGTGATCTATTTCCGTCACGGAAATGATGTCGAAAAAATATGCGCGATCAAAAGACAATGAAAAAAAAATTCCGTCGATGGGAGTTGAACCCTTGACCTGGGTTCATGACAACCGATGGTATCTACTGTGCCGCGGTCACATTTTTTGTACGCTTTAAAAAATACACTTTTCATATCTACCACTGTCCTCTCGCAGCGTTCTTGGTAAAGTGCAGTAATAGCATCATGACTGAGGCATCTGCTATTGGTTCCTTCAACGCATCGTTTCTAAGCGCCCGTCCCATTCGGCGCATTTCTGGAAGGAGAAGTGCAACTTTGTCAATGCCTTAACTTACTACCGGGTGGTGCCCTTATCCCAAGCGTCGCTCTTGCTCATAGCATCCATTCATACCAAAAATATCGTGTGATGCGAAACACAAGAAAATGAGTTTACTTAGTTGGTTTCTTTGCCAACAACTTTGCAAACAGGTGGTGGGACAATCGGCTGAGGCTTTGATTTTGAGTGATGCCACGCTTGTATTTCGGTACATACGGGTAATTTTAAAACTCGTGAGATTGAAGAACTCCGAGTCATAGGGCTATTGGTGGCCAATACAGACTCGGTCTCCAGCATGATGTCGTGATAGGTTCGCTCGTTCCTACCATTGCTGTGTATATTGTCGCGAACTCAAGTAGTAGAACCTCGTTGATATGTTTTCTAAAGAAATGCGGAAAATAAACCTATAATCCGGGAAAACGTACGATCCGAATCCAGTAAGAAATTAGGCTGACAAGTCTATATAGAAGTGTAAGAGCAAAAAACATTATTTATCAAAAAACACTGTAATTTTCTGCTGCTGCCTCTCACTCTTGGGCAAGTAATGCTCCTTCTGCACATATTGCAAACCTTAGTTCGCATTTTCATTGTTTTTCCTGCAAAAGAAGCTTTGTAAGGCTTCCAGCCTAGCAAGGGCTTCAGCGAAGTTACAGTGGAACCCCGATTAGTATATACAACTTTTAGAGGACCACGAAAAACCGCCGCATAACTCGGGCATCGTATAATCGAAACATGAAGATTATTGACCGCGACACTCAGCCCTGCCCAAAAAACGGGTACAGACTGCCTGAATAAGCCCAACGTCAAATCCAACAATCAACATAAACAATCAAATCCAACGCACTTCTTTCTACCGACAAATAGAGTCCGAAAATTTCCTGCATGTGAAAACGAAACCAAAACCGTGTTGCCGTGAGCCTCCCATCAGAAGAGTCAGACGCAGCGCCATCGCTATCGAATAATAAAGAGTTTTAGTTTGGCGCGCGCAACGGCCTAGCGCACGCATCGCTCGAGAGGGAGCACGGCTGCGGTTGCGCTGTACGTAAGAGAGATGCCTGCGTTTCAACACGCGAGAGACGCTTACACTAGATCTCGGCTCTTACGTTGCACACGCTACAGCCATTGGGTACCGTAGTAGTGGCTCTCTTGGTGAGAGCACGACGACCAAGATAGCCGCGACCAGCAACAGCAGCACAAGCAGCAGTGCGGTCATGGCTGCGAGTAAACCCCGCGTGCATTTTGCGATTGCCCTCGATTTAGAGCTCCTTGCTTACGTGAGTTTAAATCCGATTGCGGATCCCATGCAATGGACAGTTATCTTTGTGAAAATACAGGAGCTGACGGGGATGCCTTTCAACGCCCGGAATGTCCACAGTCGAACGGAGCTGCTTGTGCAATCTTGGCTTGTCTCATGTCTTGACTCTTGTCAGCTATAGTTGGCTATTGTAGTTTATGGCTTAGTCACTAGGTGGCGCGAAGTAGCACTCCAAGATGAAAGTGTTAATGTTTAGGCGCAGTCCATGTGTCCGTTGTTGCATATGCTAAACTAATGCTGTAGGAAGCAGCCTAAGCTGTAACGTACGTAGCGCACTAGTCGTTGCGCACACACTACTTTGCACGCGCTTAACTAAAGCTCTTTAATGACGACGGACAACGAGTTTATGTACGATGCATTCGTGCACGACTGAGCTGTGCTCGTTGTAATTTGTTGCCTTGTGAAGTGCAACTAGTGCAATCCTGCTGTTGTTATGAACGTTGACGTCAAGTGAAAGTAATTTTGCACAGTGAAAACAGCTGCGTCATGCACTTATGCGTGTGCAAACCAGTGACTGCGAGTGTAACAGAGGCAGAAAATCAGCTGTATGTCGACCAGAAAATGTTTCCACGGACTGAAAATGTGAAAATATCTGCTTTTGGTCAGCCGAACCTACTCTATATGGATAGAGCTTGACTAGGTAACGACACTGAATACGTATGCACGCGATCGAGGCGTATGTAGACATGCATGAACTTCCGAGAGAATAAATTGTTCATTCGATGAAGATGACTCTAATTTGCTGTAGTCCTCCTTGCGGTGTGCAAGTTCGTTGCACTCTTGAATATTTGGACGACATGTGATTCGAGCTAAGGTGTTTTTTTCTTTTTGATAGAATCTCAAAGTCGTCTTAAGATGCGAGGTTGGCGTAAAACTGCGTCGTATAACCAATACATTGTTTCTATGGGGATTTTGCCGGGACCAAACAGATTCGTCGCGAAATGCAGGTCGTTGCGAAACCGGGGTACGTATAATCGAAGTTCCACTGTAGCTGGTCAGCGCACGCTTTCGTTCTCGCCACTGTCTTCCGGCGCCTCGTCCCCCACATCCTCCACTGCGGTGCCCCACACCACCTCCACAACAATCCCAGCAACACTTTGCGGCTCACAAGTCGGGATGTTGTCGTTTATCGAGATGAACTCGGCGGAGGGTACGTTGGTGCCGGTGGAGAGGAACTCCTCATCGATGTCATCGTCCATGTCAGATGCGCATGCTTTAGGGTAGTCTTCGCTGCTCTCTGTATCCTCTGATGCAGTCTGTTGCCGAAAGCAGCATTTCCTGAAACAGCTGCATGCTGCCATCAAAGTTAACTCCGGAGGCCCGTGCTTGCTTCCAGCTCCCCATGGTGGGCTTCACGAGCTTGCCTTGTTGCGCCGCTGAATACCAAAGCGTTCGTCTCGATCTTTTTCTGCTTCGTCACCACGGTATTCACAGTAGATACTGGCAGTCCAAGTTCGTTCGCTATGTCAATTCGTTTCCTCTTCAGCTCCTGCCGATAATTGCAAGGATATTCAGCTAGAGGCAACTGTCTCGAATCCCGAACTATGCACACTGAGCAACAAGCAGCCTCGCACAGGGCTCTGCATGGCCTGCATATCCCTAAACCATTCGGCATTGATATCAGAGTAGAGAGTGGTCTCCATTGGCTGTGAGGTTATTTACGTCGTTCTCAACGTCGTAAACTATGCTCGCCATTGGCTGCGTTGAGAGTGACGTCGTCTATCTCGTCGCTGCTGTGGTGCCGAACATGCTCTGGGGAGAGCCTCCGCATGGGTAGGCCACGGACAACTATCGCAGAGCACCAAAAGTGGAAACATGAGAGAGCTCGCATTCACTAAGCCGATGGTGCAGTACGGGCATAAAAACAGGCCTGGGATGCTGAGTGTCAGCAGCAGCTGCATACTGATAATATGGCAGCCTTACAGGTCACGCTAAATCGCAAAAACCACTGTGCTACAGAAATTAACAGACAGTTTTCAAAAAGCATTTTAAAACTGACAGCTCAGACGGGTCTCTGTGTGGGATAGGGGTGACGATTGAATGGAGCAAAGAAATTGCCCTCGCTGCGCGGTGGCTTTGAGCCACTTGGCGCTTCACAAACACGCGAGAGTGGTTTTTTTGCACACCCGAATGAGAATTTTTGCCTGCAGAATATATCATATGACCATAGTTTGCCACAATTCGGAACATTGCTGCCAAATAGTCGTACTTTCTGGGAACGTATTAAGGGGGAACATGGGTCCTAAATACTTTTGTTAAATTTTTGGCTCAATATCAACTAAACCCCACTACGTGAGATAGTTTTGCATGCTGATATCATATCTGCAATTTATTTTTTGATAGTACGAGTGGTTCAGGAAATATTAATGTTTCAATTTTAATTACTGCTCATCTCTAACAAAACTTTTTGGTGATTTCGCCTTAGAAAAATGAAAACGTAAATGCACATCCCAATGCAGAAGACTTGCTGTAGGGGGTGATGCTATCTTTTTTTTCAATTGAAGGCATTTTGTAGGCAAGAAAATGGACAAACACTTGTGATGAATATTTTACTCTAATTTCCTCTTATGATTATCTTCGATTATAATTCTCAAACTGTTTTTAGAGAAATGAAAATAACTTCACCCCCTGGGCCATTTGAAGATGAATAAAATGTTACCAATGTTGTTGCTATCACTGAAATATAACATAGGAAAAACTCCTGTAAGGCTGAGTGAAATGTGCAAAAACAACGAACTCAGAAAAATGCATTTGAAGTTTCCAGCAACTGTAACTTTTGCTAAAGTGAAGCTACAACAGTAAATGACACTGTTTTGTAGCTCTATATTATACGATAATGGCCATGCTAAATGTATCACTGTATCCTCTCAAAATATTTGTCGCAGCTTGTTTTAAATCTGACATGGTCATTGCTGCATCTTACTTTTTGGTCGGTTCAGTGAGTTGCAAGTGAAAGGAATGCACAGAAATTGAACAGTACTGTTGCCCTTGCATATACAATACGCCTACACAATGTTCAGGTTGAAAACACAATATTTATTTTCCAAGAAATTGTCACTGCTTGCACGAGGAAAGTTCTACATCAGACCAGGGCTGTAAGCAGCGTTCTCTGTTGGCTTGTGACGCTTTGCAAGTGTTGTCTGGGCTGTTGAACACAACCTGTACCCTCTCTTGTCCTTCTCAAAAGTCAGGCTTTTTTTCACCGCACTCGGGGCAGGCGGCAAACCGAAACAAGTCTATCACCGCCAGGTCAACAATGCCAAATTCTGTCTCGTTTCCTTTCCCGTAATTCTCCAGATTAACATCTAGTAGCTTGAATTTGTGTTCCGTCGTGGGCTTCGATGTCTTGCCTTCAAGCTTGCTGTGTCGAGGCGGTCTTGGATGTTACGGAAAGTTCGAGATGATCCGACGGCGAGACGATCCGAGGAAATGGCGCAGCTGAGCTCTGGAGAGTGCACCGTTTTGGACACAACAGTTGCCCGCGGCTGTGCGCCGTCGTCGGAATGCAGCGCTTCGGCCGCGTCGGGCAAACTCGACGCACGTGGTCGGTTTTCTTCTGCGGTGCATTCCACGAACGCCTTAGTTTCTTGCAGCTTGCTTGGTGCGTCATCTTCTTTAGACGAGTGTCACCAGTCATGCCGGCAATAAGACAGAAAGTCGTTGCGTCAGTCGTGTAGCACTAGCGGGAAGCAGACAGTCACACGTGCGAGACAAAGCCTGGAGTTGACAAACAACAACCAGGAAAAAACAAATCGCAGCGACCTTGGCCACATCAGCCAATGGGAAGCAAGAAACGGGGGGCTCGCTTGGCAGGCGCACGCTCCGGCCAATAAGTGATCAACAAGGGGGTTTCGGAAAAGGACACCCGTTCCGTTATGTGACGCAATTTTTGAAGGCTGACAAAATGCACACAATAAAATCTGCTTCAAAACGAGATTAAGAAGGCGTGTGCGAAGTTCTAACAAATTTTATTTTTCACAAAGCGTTTTGTGACTCCCGTGGTGACTTTATAACAAATGTTAGACCATTTATTGATCGAATTTAGCATTCACAATTTCAGGACACGTGCATATAAAAATAAATATTTGAAAAATCTAACTTTCGAAAAATCGACTTTTAGTTCATTTTTCACCATTCTAGACCCGCGTCCCCCTTTAAGTGGAATGTATTAACGCATAGCTTTATGAGGCCATTCTTAGTTTTCGTGAGTTTGAGCGTAGGAGCTGGTAAGTCGTATCAAGGGGGAACATATCAACGAGGTTCTACTATCTAGAAGACTGTTTAATAGTAGCTAAAGAAGTCACAGCTTTGCCGCAAAAGCGAAGCAATGAACGCGATAGCAACAAATTGAAAGGTAAAACGCAGAATGGCAAGCAGATTGAAATGTGCCCCGCGTTTCTCATGCACAAATGACACACGAAACGTACTCACAGGTACAGATGAGCGTGAATAAGTGTCTCAGTTATTATTTCACTGTGTCTGAAAAGCGTGCCATTTTTGAAAACCGAGGCTGTACTACGATTGTAGTGGTCTTTGTGCACCCGGTGACTACAACAGAATCCTTCCAGTGAAAGCCCAAGGCCAGCCAAGACGTACGATAGTTCCCACGGCGAGATAAGCGCACGCGTGAGCGTCTACCCGGCCCCTTCGTGGGGCAAAGTACGCGTGGGAGATGAGAGTGTCGTGATGATGTGTTGACACGAGCTCATTGTGCCATCTTACTGAAACCACGATAGTTTACCCCGAGATGCCCATCACCAGCGATAAGTGGTAGATATAAATAGCTTGTCGTTTGAACGTTGAAGGAGGTGCTCCTTCATGGCTCAGTAACAAACGCCTCACACTCACAATTCAGAGGTCGCACGTTCGATTCTGTGCACCGGAGTCTTTTTTTAGATTATTTTTTTTTCTTGTGTTTTTATATATGTAGATACGCATACATATACGATGAGTGATGCCGATAGATGTCGACGGCGACAACGGCAGAGAGGTCTAGCCGGGAGTGTCGATATGATTGCTGTCTCAATAATAAATTTGTTTTAAGGTCCCTCAAATTGTAGATTTTGGTGAGAAACCAAATGTTGTCTGCCAGGGCTAGGTAACACTTGTTCAGTAGAAATGAAATGAAATGCCATGAATGGGGCTTCATAAATGGTGGCATTTTATTCTACTCGAACAGTAACCTAAAGTCAGATGGGCGACATCGACACAATGGTGAAAATGTCCTCGCTCGTGGTGAAGAAATTGGAAATTTCAGGGCATGCTTTTCTTTGTTAGAATCAATATTGACGAGAACTCGCAGATAATTTTACGATGGAAAGTATAGAGGATGTTATGAGTAGTAATTGTAATGTATATGTAAGAAAGAGAAGGGGGTGCAAAGATAACTTGCTGCTGCCAGGAGCCGAACCTGAGACCTTCGAATAATGTATTCGATGCCCTATCAACTGAGCTAGGGCAGCAGTCATTCCTCCGCCCACTTGATGGGGTGGATAGAGTGATGACTCCCATTCACCCCATCAAGTGGACGGAGGGATGACTGCTCCCATAACTCATTTGATAGAGAATCGAACGCGTTATTTGAAGGTCGCAGCTCCAGCCCCTGCCTAATTTAGGTGTGCTGCAGGGGTTAATTTTAGGCCCCTTGCTATTTTTAGTTTATATTAATGACCTTCCTAATTGTCTTACCTTCTCTAAGTGTACATGATATGCCAACGACACCACAATTTTCGAGAGTGTACACTCGCACATCAATTACTGCATAACCTCACGAGGTAACACATACACCACTCACGTAAAACCACTACAAATCTTTCAGAACCAAGCAATCTGACTGATCACGTTTAGTCCACCCACCTACAATGCTAAACAGTTGCTAGAAGAAAACAAAATTCTCGATATTGCTGCCCTTGTAAAATTTGATTTCGCTACTTTTCTTTTCAAACTTATTAATGAAGAATTCTTATATCAGTAATTCCTTCGTCATCTTTACTAAATACTAACCCAACTCGTTTCTCACATCATAACTACTTCATTCTGGCCAAAGAGAGTACTAATTATGGCAAACAGAAAGTTCACTTTGCGGCCATATCATTATGGAATACATTGCCATTTGTAATAAAAATTCAGGAAACACATAAATTTGGTCATGAATTGAAAAAGTTTTTGTTATGTGACATTCATTCTTCTACCTATCTGGTTTCTTCTTTGCCATGCAATTGTCTCTTTTTTCTTTCTCTCTCTTTATGTTATTTATATTATTGAGACATTTATTGGCGGACACTTGTCGATGATGCTTGACAGCGACAGTCAATGCGGGTACCGACTCTCTGCACGAGCTGCTCTTCTTTTTGCTAAAAGGGCGACCCACTAGAAGGCGCTGGAGAGGACGACCCACTGTTCGAAGGCTTCGCCACAACTACCCCGGGTACGAAGAGGGAGTCGCCTGGCGACCTAACAGCTGGTTACTATGAGCGGGTCGTGGTAGGCTTTGAGGCGCTCCATGTTGACAATGTAGCGCCCTCGACGGCGCATGTCCGAAGATGGTTCGACGGGTTCGATAAAATAATTTACAGGAGAGGTGCATTCGACGACACGGTAGGGGCCTTCGTATTTGGGCAATAGTTTTGAAGATAGGCCAGCTGAAGTGGTAGGGATCATGAGCCAGACAAGCGCTCCAGGGAGGAACGTGGGCGCAGTAGTGCTTGTGTCAGCGTGAATGCCTTTTTGCCGCTCTTGATCATGCGTTGTAAAGGTCCTTGCAAGCTCTCGACACTCTTCAGCAAGCTTTGCTCTAGCAGAAATAGGTGCCCACTAGGACGGATCTGGCTTGTACGAAAGTATAGTGTCGATGGTGTGCGACGGGTGCCTTCCATATAATAAAAAGAAAGGTGAAAAGCCAGTAGTGCTTTGAGGGGCGGTGTTATATGCATAGGTGACGAAGAGTAGAATGTCATCCCAATTTGTGTGATCGGCGGCGACGTACTTGGAGAGCATGTCGCCGAGCGTACGGTTGAAGCGTTCCGTGAGGCGATTCGTCTGCGGGTGGTAAGCAGCAATTTTGAGGTGAACAACGTTGCACTCTTTGAGAATGGCTTCGACGACTTCAGACAGGAAGACGCGGCCTCGATCACTGAGCAGTTCCTGAGGTGGACCGTGTCGCAGCATGAATCGTTGGAGCAGGAAGGAGGCCACATCGCTCGCTGTAGCCGCGGGGAAAGCGGCAGTTTCGGCGTATCGCGTGAGGTGGTCCACAGCAACAATGGCCCAGCGGTTACCAGCCGACTTTAGTGGAAGTGGCCCATACAAATCGATGCCAACGCACCCAAACGGCCTGGCAGGGCAAGGTAGAGGTTGCAAACCTACCGGCGGCAGGTGCGATGAAGCTTTGCGGCGCTGACATTCTATGCAGGAGCGAACAAATTTCTGCACGTAGCGGTACATGCCGCGCCAAAAGTACCGTTGGCGAATGTGGTCGTAAGTGTTCGATACCCCGGAGTGCGCACATTGCGGATCAGAATGAAAGAATTCGCATATGTCAGAGCGCAGACTGCGGGGTATGACTAGTAGCCACTGGCGGCCGTCACCATTGTAATTGCGTTGGTGGAGGAGGTCGTCGCGAACGGCGAAATGGTGGGCTTGACGACGCAACGCGCGAGTGGATGGAGTGGATGGATCAGTCAGCAAGTCTATCAGTGATGCACTCCATTGATCCTTGCGCTGTTCAGTAGCAACGGCATGAATGCTAATGGAAGAAACGGCAAGGTGAGACGCTGAGTCGTGGGCATTGTCGTCAAGCAAGGGAGAGCGCGACAGGGCATCGGCGTCAGCATGTTGCCTTCCGTTGCGGTACAGCACGCGGATGTCGTAGTCTTGCAGGCGAAGTGCCCACCGGGCGAGACGACCTGAGGGATCTTTCAATGACGACAACCAGCATAGTGCGTCATGGTCGGTGACTACATCAAATGGGCGACCATACAAGTAAGGTCGGAACTTGGTTGCCAGACGATTGCCAGACATTCTTTCTCAGTGACGGTGTAATTAGTCTCCGCTTTTGTAAGTGTACGGCTTGCATACGCCACGACATATTCTGGGAACCATGGTTTGCGCTGCGCAAAAACAGCGCCGAGACCGACACCACTGGCATCCGTGTGTACCTCTGCAGGGGCTGTAGGGTCGTAGTGGCGGAGTATGGGAGGCGACGTCAACAAACGACGGAGCGTTGTGAATGCGTCGTTACACTGTGATGACCACAAATGGAGAGGCCCGTTACTTCCGAGGAGCTTCGTCAGCGGCGATACGATAGATGCGAAGTTTCGGATGAAGCGCCGAAAGTAGGAACACAGTCCTACGAAACTGCGAAGTTCCTTGATGGATGTCGGCTTGGGGAACTCGGTCACGGCCCGAAGCTTGGCTGGATTGGGGAGAATTTCGTCCTTGGACACGACGTAGCCGAGTATTGTCAACTGCCGAGCTGCAAATCGGCACTTCTTTAGGTTCAGTTGCAGACTGGCGTCACTCAGACGCGTTAAAACATGCCGCAGGCGTTGAAGATGCGTGGAGATGTCCGGAGCGAAAACGACGACGTCATCGAGGTAGCACAGGCACGTGTGCCATTTCAGGTTACGCAGAACGGTATCCATCATGCGCTCAAAGGTGGTGGGCGCATTGCACAGCCCAAACGGCATGACGTTGAATTCGTACAAGCCGTCGGGAGTGACAAAAGCAGTCTTCGGTCAAGCGTCCTCAGCCATAAGTACTTGCCAGTACCCTGAGCGCAAATCGAGAGATGAAAAGAATTCGGCTCCTTGCAGGCTGTCAATCGCGTCATCTACACGCGGTAGTGGGTACACGTCCTTACGAGTGATGTTGTTGAGGCGTCGGTAGTCCACACAGAACCGCACAGAACCATCCTTCTTCACGACGAGAACGACAGGTGACGCCCATGGGCTGTTAGAGGGTCGAATAACATTGCGGCGCAGCATGTCGTCCACTTGCTCGTTGATTACACGGCGTTCTGTGGGAGATACGTGATATGGACGTTGACGTAGTGGTGGTTGTGCACCTGTGTCGATGCGATGCGTAACAGTGGATGTGTGGCCGAGAGAAGGTTGAGTGACATCGAAAGAAGAGCGGAATTCTTCCAACAGGGCCAGAAGCTGGGAGCGCTGGACCGGCGTAAGGTTGTCGGCAATGGAAAGACCGAATACATCAGCGGATGATGAAACAGATGTAGAGGCAGCACTAAGTGTATTGGAACTTCGGCAGTGCGTCTCATCAGGTTGATCCATGACTTGTGCGTCTTCGATGGGTTCCACGCTGCCGAGACATTCTCCTCGCACCAACGTAACACTGTACGGGGATGAGTTCAGAACAAAAATAGTGGTGCGGCCGTGAGTGACTTGCGTGGTCGCGAAAAGAACCAGCAAGCCTTTTCTGGTGAAAACACAATGAGATGGCGAGAGGAGTGCAGCGGTGTTGGAAAGACTTGCGCAGTAGACCGACACCGCCGCGGACGAGTTTGCAGGCACTTGCGTGTCGTCCCTGACGAGTAGCTTGCTTGCAGCAGATGGACTGTCGGCCGGCGTCAAAGAAGAGAATTGTGTTAGCTCTATTTCTGCTGGTGCGCAATGAATGACGGTGTCGTGGCCGCAGGCGGATTCCAGGGAGCGCAAAGCGCGAGTTTTGAATTACCGCAGCTATGATGAAACGTCAACCGTCGCGCACTCTAAGATATTGAATTGACGTATACCGAAATGATCAGTAAATTCTCATTGCAGACGAAGAATAGTTCGTTATATTCATTGTGAGGAAATTTTCACTTCGTTAAAATGAGCTTTTAAATACATGTGCATCTATGGGAATTTCAAGGGGTATTACAATTGCTTCGTTATATCCATTAGTTTATTATATCCCACTTCATTATAATGAGGTTTTACTGTACTTCTTGATTGATTGATATGTGGGGTTTAACATCCCACGCCATATGAATATGAGAGATGCCGTAGTGGAGGGCTTAGGAAATTTCTACCGCCTGGGGTTCTTTAACGTGCGCCCAAATCATAGCACACAGGCCTACGACATTTCCGCCTCCATCGGAAATGAAGCCGCAGCAGCCGGGATTCGATCCCGCGACCTGCAGGTCCGCAGCCGAGTACCTTAGCCACTAGACTACCACAGCAGGGCATATTGTACTTCTTGTCCACTGTATTATGAACTAATGAAACTTGATTTGATTTGATTTGACAGTTCAGGGCCCTTTCAGGAAAAGAACAACAAAGGTGGTGTATACGTACTACTTTTCTAACTGTGTTATATTTTCTTGCTGTTCATGACGCAGTTGCGGCAGAAGGCCTTCCAGAATGCATACCTGAGCCGAACCACGCTGACCTTTGACCTGGGCTCTCTCGATGATCCACCATACGGTCCTGTGGCCTTGCACACTGCCTTGGAGGTTGGTGTTTGCACAGTAATTCGTGCTTGCTCTTCAGACGTAGAGCTGAAGATTTTGAAGGTGACATCAATGAAGGTGCTGTAGTAAAGCTTAGGTTTGTCTTCTCAGCTACACTTCAACCTCGATGGTGTTGACGTAAAGTACAGCCAATGAATTGGTCAAACATGTGGAACTCAAAGTGAATAGCAAGCGCCACGCTCTTGGAGTGAATGGACACAGCAGACGCAGTCAGACCAAACCCAGACAACTCACATTTAGCTACTTTTAGAACAACGTTATTGTCAACCGAATTAGTTAACATTAATTGTGATCCACATGCTAAACAATCTTACACAATATTACACAACACTCAACCACACGACAAACACAAGAACACACGCAAGGCGGCTTCGCCAACGCTTGACTCGCCACAAGGGCCCCCGGCAGATGGCCCGCAGTGCCGTGCACCGATGTCCCTCCGCGAGAGACAACCGTTCGTGCCAAACGCCAGCAGCTGAAAGAGACCCGCTCAATTCTCTCGTGCTGCCATCAAGGCTTGCCGCCAGGGGTTCACGCCGGTGCTACCGATCTAACCATGATGATGATAGTTGTGATCAACGCTCGCGAACATGCCACCTACCACTCAATAGTTGTGAGTCTGAAATACTGCTTCTGCGCGAGATACGTGCACAACGTGGGACAAACAACCTTACAAGGGGTGTCAGCACCCCCACAAACATAAACATTGAAGTATAAGCTCAGAGGAATGAAAACAGACAAGATGACTGCCAACATGTCGCAGAACATGCAGACAATTCACCAATTAAGGTAACGTAACTCACTGGATAGGCGCTTGAATTATACTGACCACACGTTATATAGACCCCAAACAGCTTTCAGCATTGCCAAGCTTCTCAGGTCTAGTTCACACGTTGCGATGCTGACAATGCTACAATCACTAAGAGTGGTACTGTGCCTGCTTGCCTTCATTCAAGTATTGCTTGAGGTGTGCATGCTGTTAAACAATAATATCAGTCTCGCATTACGGGAGTTTGAGTCTGCTTGTTCCTAATGCGAGTTGAACAGTGCGGGGCAGTGCTGTTGTGGACATTGTATGGAATGCCCTTTCAACACTACTAAGTAGTGCGTGCCCCCGTCGTTGAATGAAGATAGGACACTCCTTTGCAAGCAAGGCAGCCAAGCTGAGTCTATGTGGCTCTTTTTGGTTTTGTTAATTAATGTAAGCTGGCAAAACTCCATGTGCTCGGTTGGTCTCACAGATCGTCTCTTTCTCACTCTGTCTACTAGGCATTCCGAGGCAGCTACGATCCTACTTCGGTTGTCAACTACTGCCAACGCTTCTCGGACTTCCAGGCTGCTGCAAAGGTCTCACTGCTCGAAGGACAGTTTGCCCAGGTAAGAGATTTGTGTCCTTGGTTGATTGATTGATTTGTGGGGTTTAACGTCCCAAAACCACTATTTGATTATGAGAGACGCCGTAGTGGAGGGCTCCGGAAATTTCGACCACCTGGGGTTCTTTAACGTGCGCCCAAATCTGAGCACACGGGCCTACAACATTTCCGCCTCCATCGGAAATGCAGCCGCCGCAACCGGGAATCGAACCCGCGACCTGCGGGTCAGCAGCCGAGTACCTTAGCCACTAGACCACCGCGGCGGGGCATTTGTGTCCTTGGTGTCCACTTTAGTGCAACTTGATGTCATTCGCGCATTTTGCTCTGAAACAGTAGCTAAGAGCTTCAAAAGGTTTTCGGCTATATATATTGTTAGTACAGTCTCACACAAAGCATGTACGAATGTTCGAGCACTTTGAATATTCGAATGAGTATTACATTATTCAAATTCGCTTTGACGCAGATCTAAACTAAATTACTTGGAATTTCAAGGTATTTAAAATGAACAAACGTATTAAGCAGTAGGCTTGTGCGCATAGTGAATTTTTGGTTTGAAGTGAATTCAAAGCGAATAATGATTTTGGTCGAATAATTTCAAATCGAATTCAAACAGTATGTATATCGCATATCATAAAGAAAAATGGGCTTGTTTGTCATGACCTAACAAACCTGCTCAATATTTTTCGAAATTTGAAGCGAGTCCTATGCAAATGCCCTTTTTTTGCATCAAATGAAGTGGAAACAACTTTGAATAGTTGCAGAATATGACTTTTGGTAAAATACTTGTGATAGCCTGTAAAATATGTTACATTTTAAAATTTGCTATACTTAGTGTATATTAGTCGGCATAACGAGCTTTTAAACTGAAAAATCTGAAAAAAATGTTTCAATGCGAGAGTAATATCTTAATTTAACCTTGAAGTGGGGCTTCGTGGCAGTGCTGATTTCTCCTGGATGTGTGTTTTTCTGGTGCAGCATAACTTTACTGCAGTGAAATCACTTTTACAAAAGTTTAGGTTTGTGTGAATATCGAATATTCGAACGAATAATGCAGTATCCGAATTCGCTTTGAATCGAAATTAAATTATGGAAAATTTTGAATTATTTGAGAGGAACAAATGTATGCACACTAGTCTGCATGTCACATTTGTAAAGGTGGCTTCACTTCAGCACAGGGATGCTAAGCCATGAAAACATCTCTAGAAGTGAATAATAATTTGAAAGTAACTTTTTGTAAAAGTGGTTTCACTGCAGTGAAGTGATGCTGAGCCATGAAAACATGTATTCAGAAAAAATTGACATTGCTGTTAAGCCTCACTTCAAGGTTAAATGAAGATATTACCATCAAATTGATGGAATAGAAAAACTTGATTTTTGTCCTGCAGGATGCTCTTGATACATTTCTTTTTCAGTTTAAAAGTTTATTATACCAATGTGTATGCTCGAAGTATAGCAAATCTTAAAACTTGATATACTTTACAGGCTATACCTAGCATTTTACGAAAAATCATACCCTGCTACTATTCAAAATTGTTTCCACTTCCTATATTTAAAAAAAATGGCATTTGCTCAGGCCTTGTTTTCAATTTTAAAAAATATAGAGCAGGTTTGTTAGGTCATGACAAACACACCCATTTTTGTTTTGATATGCGATATACATATTGTTCGAATTCAATTTGAAGTTGTTCGACCAAAATCATTGTTCGCTTTGAATTCGCTTTGAACCAAAAATTTACTATGCGCACAAGCCTACCACTTAATACTTGTTTGTTTATTTTGAATACCTTGAAATTCCAACTAACTTAGATTCGTGTCAAAGCGAATTCGAATAATGTAATACTCGTTAGACTATTCAAAGTGCTCGAACATTTGAACATGCTTTGTGTGTAGTATTGAGACTGTACTAACAATATCAAGCCCAGAACCTTTCATTATTCGCTTCCAATTTGCTTCGAACGAAAAATTTACTATTCGCACAAGCCTACAAAAATTACATGCAAACTGTTATACGCCTGTTTAGGTGCTTTCATGGCTTAGCACCCCTTTGCTGCAGTGAAACTACTTTTACAGAGTGTAACATGTGGATTAGTAGGCATTTATTCGTTCGCGTCGAATAATTCAAAATTTTCTATAATTTAAATTTTATTCAAAGTGAATTCGAATGTTTACACACGCCTAATAAGTGACATGTAAGCTCCTTTGCAAAGGCATTTTCACTGTAGTGGAGGATTGCTTTACAGTGAATACATTGGTCCAGAAGAAATTCGCACTGTTGCAAAGCCACACTTTAAATGTTCAGTAAACATACATATTACCCTCACATCGATTCATTGTTGTTGTTTTTTTTAAGTTTAGAAAAAAACTTGTTATGGTGGCCTATATGCTCTAAGTATAGTGAATTTCAAAACGTAATGTATTTTACAGGTTATCACTTGCATGCTACTATTTAAACTTGCTTCCAGTTCCCTTTGAAACAAAAGCAAGAATATCTGCACAGACCTTGTTTCAATTTTACAAAGTATTTTGCAGGTTAGTTGGGTCTTCACAACTATCATGTTTTTTTTTTGTGGGTGTGTGAAACTACCATGCGATATAGACTGCTCGAATTTGAGTTGAAATTATTTGACCGAATCACTATTCACTTTGAACCGAAAATTTAATATTTACACATGCCCCATACAGGCGACAATAAAGAAAGAAAAAAAAAAGGAGAACGGACAGGCCCATGCACCTGCAACCAACAGTGTTCTTTGTTTTTTGCAAACAAGTATATACCGTAATTACTCGTGTAATGAGCCCACCTTTTTTCAGAAAAGTTGACACCAATTAGGGGGGGGGGGGGGGTTCATTACGTGGGATAAAAAAAAAAGTCACGGGAGTTGTAACTGGGGAAATTCCGCGTGATGGCTTTGCTGGTTTTGACTTGTGAAATGCGCGACGAAGCTCTTTTTGTTTTCTCCCATAATTCGTAAGCGCACGGATCGGCGTCAAAGTGCCATCTAGCTGCTCGGTTCTTATGCTCCTGCACATGCTGTTTGTAACCAGTCATGTAGCTGGCATACCGGCGGAATATGCGTTGCACAGCAGGTGTCCCAACTAAGTTCACAACGACAAACCCGACAACAAAAGTGCGCCGTCGGATGGTGGCGCTTAAACGTTGCGGTAGACGTTGTGGATGCATGACAGGCTGTTAGCAAGGTGGGTGCGGGTGCGCTTTGCATGGCGTCCGAGATGGCAGGCGCGCAGCGTAGAAACACTCCGCAAGCCTGCCATTTCGCGGGCCACGCACTTTGTCTTTTGCTTTGTTTTTGTGCCGCTGTGCTTCCATGGTGCTATCAGCAAAGAGGTTTCACCTGCATTCGACTGATGGCACTTTGCCACAAAAGGCGCAACTTTCAAATTTTGATTGATGTCGTCCATGTTCGTGCTGCTCGTAACTATTTAGCATGGTTACGAAACAATGTTCTGACTTTTATTGCACTGTTATTTTATCATATAATGGCTTGATTTAATGTTGTTTTGACCGTCCATGCCGCTGGCTATGATACCGAAATAAAATGAACAGATGCATTTAAAAAAAGTTTGTTTTTTTTAAATTTTTTTAAGGACCAAGGTGGGGGGTGGGTTCATTATGTGAGTGGGTTTATTATGTGAGTAAATACGATAAACCCATTCTAAAGAAGGGCACAAAAGTTGGGTTTGAAACATGTGCCTACATCATGTGCAATCAGAATCAGTGAGATGTTGAGGTGCATTGTATGGACACAAAAAAAGCCAAAGTTTAAAACTGAACGATTTTTCTGCGTCCGTTCACCCATTATTTTCATAATGCAGTCATGGTGGCCCAGTGGCTACAGTGCTCGGCTTCTCGCCCGGAAGACACAGGTTCGGCAACAACCATGGTGGTAACATTTTGATCTAAGGCACATAGCTAGTGAACTGTGCAGTGTACTTTACGTTACAAAACCTCAGGCAGTTGAAATTATCCGGAGCACTCCACCACATTGTTTCTCATGCGCTGTATTGCAATAGGACATTAAAATCTCTAAACCAATCGTAAATTAAATTATATTTTCATTGCAATGATGATGGTTGTTGTGAAGGACTCTGCGTTATCGCATTGCCAACGAATCTTACATGGTGGTAAAGATTGGAATAAGTAGACGTGTCACAGTTGTGTGAAGAAAAAACATTGCCTGTCACCACTGGTGGAATTTTAGTCCATCTTCATGCAGCACTATGCAGTTTACTGCTGGATGCACCGAAGACGTTGCTGTATTGCACAGAAATTTGGTGCTTGGCTGATTCCCAAGGTTTTTGCATGAATGCTGGCATTTGAAAGTGGTGTTCCCATTTCTTGCAGGCATTGTAGTGAATGAAGGGGGATATTGTAGGCATTGTGTGGCTCTTGCATGCTCATCTGGATGGAACAGGTTAGGCCTAATACTCACGAAAAAAAAAAAAAGCATCATAGCACTACTATAATGCCAATGACCAGACCATTCCAGAGAAGCCTGGGTTCGATGCTAGCTCAGGCCACTGATTCATTATTTATATTTTGTTCTCATTGAGTGTGGTGGCAGCAAATGATGGTATGCCAGTAAAGGAAATGATCATCAGCATAAAGGAAGTCATTCAAAATTTGGCTTTGTCGGCTGGAACAGCTTACTGTTGTGGCAGTAAAGGTGTTGAGAGCCACAAAATTGGGATTTTGTGAGGTGGAAGAGAACTTCATATATTTGTCTGTGTTTGTGACCTTTGCCTACAGACGTTTACACACAGCATCAGGTTACTGTATATTGCCGATTATTAGTTTATGTATTTTTTTTTCATAAAATGGCCTTGCAAAGTTCGGGGGTCGACCTATACGTGGAATCGTAAAGTCGACATGGAATCATGAAATCAACTTTTTTGAGGGGTCTGACGCATGGCCCTCGTCCTCGAATTCTCTGCTATTCAACAGATTGATAACATCAGCCACAGAGGCAATGGAGTTTTGAGAACTGCTATGTCTGGACATTTTTACAATCAGCCGCGACGATCGTGAAACTATGGTACAGGAGACTCTCAGTAAACAGAACCTGAAGGGATTGGGAAAATATGATTCATTTAACAGGAATTTCGTTTACAGAGAGGTGAACATGGATGTAGAATACAAGCCCAAAACCAAGCATTGCAGAGGCAATAGTTCCGTTTAAGCAGTAGTTTCGTTTAACACATTTTCATTTACTGAGAGTCTACAGTGTAGCTATATTGGCTAGAGGAGGTGGTGTCAGCAACAGCTCGTGAAATGCAGCATTTTTTCATGACGTGTCGCCTTCAACATTAGGGTTTCAATGGTAACCCACCGCATCGGTGTGTCTGTTGGGTGAGAACAGCAACAACACCAGCGGGTATGTGGGTATGACAGTGCATTTGGCTTATGTGGGTATGACAGTGCATTTGGCTCACAAAGAAACGCAGCATGCATTTATCGCTCACAAAAAACGTGACGTTAATCGTTAACGAAAGACGTGACATGTGTTTCTCGCTTTAGTGGACAGCGTGCCCTAACAGCGCTTGCTGTCTAGAGAGTTGAAAAGTTCAGATTTCCTGCGAAGCACCATGGACGTTCCACGGAAAAGCTGAAAGCACTGTGTAGACTGGCAACACTTTGCGGGGAGCTAAACCACATAATTAGCCACATGCACGCACAAGCGTCTTCATGTCTTTTTGCGCTCATCATGCCTGTTTGCCGTTTCTGCATTTAGCCTCACTTACAAACAGTGGTGTGCGTGATTTGCAAAGCTGCTTAAAGGACGCCAAGATTGCATAGATGCTCTGGCAACAGTACAGAGCTGCTTTCAAGCAGCAAGCAATCCTCTAAGCAGAGTCGGAAAGCAACATTGAAGCAGGGCGGACGTTCAATGTGTTGGCAAAGTGCGTGATGAAATACAGAAAACAAAGGACCAAGATCTTTGCTTGCACTTTGACACGCCGTTCCTTTCGCGAACCGAAGTCTGGACGATACCCTGTCATTGAGGAGGTAGTTTGAGATTGAGTTCACGACCAGAGAAGCAAAAGCCCGAGTGTTTGCTACGATGATATTGGAGCAAAAACACGTACTGTTGCAAAAGATATGTGAAACCTCGCTAAACGAGTGCAAACTGAGCTCTTTGAGTGAAGTGGTGCAATGGGTTGTTGATACCTGATATGGACTGCCAACCAACACTTTCCACGTGGCGGCATCTCAGTACCACCAGCACCCCTTCCAACAGCGAGCAGCTGCAGGGGTTCACATGATGGCAGTGACTGTGACTGCTACATCCTCAAGCGACAATGAGTCATAAGCATTGTTTCACAGTCAAAGATTTTTTTTACATGACTCCCTCTTCTGAAAGGTTGACTCATGTGCTGTGGTCGCAGCATGAGGCTGTGTTTCGAATCAATGCTTCTTTTTGCCTATAAGGGGTTGCAAGTTGGAGAGTCGACTAATTGGCAATATACAATAACAGTATTAAAAGAAAGCCTTTTATATCTTAATTACTGTGTTGACCTGGGCATATTTTGTCACGCATGTGCTCATTACCAAGTGGCTGGTTTGTACAAGTGTGAAGTAGCACACTAGATCCCACAAGCAGAAGTGACCTAATTAAGAAATTTCTTCCTAGGGGGACATTGGTTTTGAATTTTTTTTACACCAAAAACTGTTGTGAAATCACAACAAAGGGGCCATAGTTGTCCACTACCGTCATCGTCACTGCTGCTGCCACCAGTGTTCATAACTACTCCCGTGCAAAACAATAATAAAAAGAGAAACATAATTAGAAAAAATATTAAGGATGGAAAAGGGTTCGACGCCGTGGCAGCCCAGTATTTTACCACTGAGCCATGTCAGCGCTCGAAATTCCAGCATACAAAATTTCTAATCAAGCATTTTGTCGGTAAGGAACCACATCAACTTACGTAATATAGCATGGAATAACAGTGGAATAACAACCAGGTAATACAGAATGCAAATTGTGTAATCAATATGAGTTGCAAAACGAGTGGTTTGTTGAATGCTTCCAATTCATTACACAGGCCTCGGCAATAATTGTGCGTCGTCATCAGCCACCGAATCACTTGATGGAGTAGCAGGTACCTCGCAAGCTTGCTTGTATTAGTAGCCACGAGAGAATTGCAATGGGTTCTAGAAATGCTGCTCTTCCAGCTTTCGCTGTGACTTTGCTGCACTTTTCACGCTGACCTGAAGTTTTTTAATTATTAATCAATTGAGATGAAACTGACTCATGTTTACTGTATTTGCTTCATTGTAATTCAACCACGATTTAATGTCATAAGTGACAGGTTAGAAGAAAAAAATAAAATAAAAATCAAAGAGTTGTGTGCTTCATTGCACTTTTTAGACAGATTGAGTGTGGGTGTTTGATCGTATCAAACTGATTTTCGCTACTTCAGGTAGCGAAGATCGGGAAAAAGCACTTTTTACACTTTAGTAAATACGGCATGTATATTTGTGTGCAAATTTCAAAAATTCAATTAATTTTGCAGTACAACGTGTAGTTTTTAAAATATCAAGCATTTCTCGTGCTTTTTTGGGATTCATAGTTTGCTTGAACTGAGAGAGTCACAAAATAACTAAGCACATCATAATGACCTTGAATGAATGCAAGAAAACCAGAATGAATGTTCTAAAGCCATTTGAACAAAAGTTACAATTTGCTAAACATTCCCAAACAAGTCTTTTCCAAGCTGGGATTTCAGTCACAAATATTTAACATACTGCATTTTTTGCTCAAAAGGGTCTAGAACATACTTGTTTTCTTGCATTTTGTGCTCATTCTAGGTCGTTACAATGAGCTTCATTACTTTGTGACTCTCTCCGTTTAGGCATACTACAGGTCCGAAAATGGCACCTGGAATTTGAGAACTATGTAATGCACTAGGAAGAACATGGTTTATTTGAAATCAGCACCCAAATATACATAAACTCAGCGAGTTTCATCTGTGAATTGACAAATAACTTTTAAAAGAGTTTTCAGGTGCTCCATGTTTTACGGACAGTGTGTGCTCTCACATGGTTTGTTGACAATGGCTGTTTGCAGGCCCTTCAGTACCAATTCCAGGCTCTGATGTTTGACCCCAAAGTAACCCGCGAGTTCCTGACGACAAATGCTGTGGAGGCCATCACCTACTACCTGGGGTGAGACAGCATTGTGGCGCAAAAGCCTCTGCAATGCCAGTGGCATTCCCCAAAAGTATTCAAAAACTGTGTAGTTTCGATTAAGTTAGTTGTAAATCCAGCAAATCACTTCTTCCACGATGGTTGCACACGCTTGCATAACAGATCACTTTGCCAATCTAGTCCATAGACCAAGCTATGTGGCTTTTTTTTAGACAATAGAGATTTTTTTAATATGAAACATTATGGTAGCTAATGTTTTGTAGGTTGTTCTATATATTTGACAAGGTGATATAGAAATTGACTGTTGATATTGTTACGGGGATTATGGCATGTTTGTAGTTTCCATAACAATATAAACGATAAAGAATAGTATGAAACAAGTTATATCAAAAGTAAATGAGTAGTATAATGAAACAAAAAAAGTGGGGCATACCTATATGTGCCACTGACTCATGAGAGCGGTTTCAAAGAGTGGGAAAACACTGTCCCACTGTCTCATGAAGGCACTGCCTCAAGATTGCATCAACGGGTATTTAGGGTGAGACGGCTTCGGTTGTGAAGACGAAAAGTTGCCTGGACCTCACTTCAGCAGGAGAACACCAGCTGCAGTTTCTCCACTTGTGAGCCTTGGCAGTGCTGTGGTCTTTTCCTGTAAAGCTTACGTCACTACATGCACAAACCATTTTTTTTTGTCCATTTGGCTGTTTTTGCTTTTCCTGTTGAAATTGTGCCTATTTTTCAAAAGGTGTATTATATATTTCCATGCACCAATATCAGCAATTGCGCTAAGGGATGAGCAGGGCAGTATTGTTCTGATGTACTTATCGGTCGAGTTAGTGCGCAAATTTACAAAGACATGTGATAACTGAAAGCTGAAACTACCGCTCTGGAAAACCAGAAAAAAGATAAATTATCCCGAGTTTTGATTGGTCGTTTCTATCTATCTACAGAATAGAAAAATCCAGAAACTATCATAAAAAATCGACCTAAGTTCAGTGCCAATGTAACACTACATCCACCCCTCGAAAGTGTGGTAAAACAATTTTCTTCCAGACTACGAAGACTTAAATAAGATATGAGTGAATCAGTGTTGTACTAATTGCAATGGGTGATGTGGGATAACATGTTTTCATCAGATGGAAAAGTGGGATATACGTGTCCCACTGTTGCACAAAGGGTTAAACTCCTGTCACTTTTGCACATGTACTTTATGTCAAGGCTTAAATACTATTCCACAACTAAAATGACAATGACATGACTAATTAAGAAAAGCTCATTAACATTTTAATTATTGACTCGAGGGCAGTTATTATTAGAAAGCTGCAGTACATGCCAGTTTATGGCGTACCCAGTGAGCAGAATCAGTGAGCAAATAACCAACTCAGTGAATTCACTCGATTAAGTTACTAATCTTATGAGTGCAATTTGTCATATGATCACTTGTGCATTCACTCTCATCTGATTTGATTTGCTCACTCACTCACTCTATCTGTCATTCACTCACTTAATTTCGTAAATTTATTTTTGCAGACTCATTGACAAGGAGAATAGTGAAGTCAACTTTGGCTTCTTTGAAAATGTAAGTGCACAGTTTCTACACTGGGAGCGGCTGGGGTAGTGCTACCTAGAATTAACCTGAAATAGGTAACTACACGCATTTGCTTACTAGTATTTTCTGCCTCACTACAGCACTAAACACACACAACGGATATAACACAAACGGTGACAATCATACACTGAGCATCTGTTATGTGTTTTGTGCTGTAGTGTGACCATGTCCATTTAAGTCTTTATAACGATACCATTTATAACAATATATCGGGTATAAAGATAAACAACTATGCCACTGTTAACTTTTGTATGCTTTCTATGGTAAGATAAACCGCTTAATAGAATGCTCCACTGCCGTCATATTGAATATTGCGATTGAATCCGGCGACAGTAGGCACTGAAAATCAGTCTCTGTGCTGAGGGCATGTGCCGCCATGCGCCCCCGTCCACACCCTTAGGAAGTAGGTCGACTGCGCCTACTATGAAGAAGTGAGAGGAGGTGGAGCTTTCGTTCCACACTTCCAAAACGACGCCAGGAGAGGCCTATATATTGCTCGTAGACAAAGAGCTGCCAGAGTTGTAATCATGATTAACGAAGGTGTGTCATGTCTGGACCACTTTATGCAGATAATGTTGTGGAACTGTCAGGCGATTGTTGTGCGCATACGCATCATGGACATCAGTGAGATTGGCAACTTTAATGACGTGGTTGAGCAGCCTACCCAGGTCCTCTCATCACTGAAGACCCATTGGATGATACAGTTGCTCTGACGCTTTGTTTTCGTAAAGGACCCCCCGCTGTGCTAGTTGGAGCACCTTAATGCTCTTGAGAAAGATGTGCCAAGCTTCAGGTAAAGCAATCAAAGCTGATAGACTATGGCTTCTTTACAAACAGTTGCACTACCTTATTCGCATGCAGATTTGATCTCTCTTTTGTCTTTCTTCTGCCAACCCGCTTATAACAATTGTAGTGGAGCACATGCACCAGCGCGTATGCGCCTTCCGAAGAGGACAAAAAGCCTGCTCTCTTATTGTGTGAAAACCTGTGTCACCGTTGTCAGCCTTGCCATACGGAAGAGGATGAAAAGCCTGCTCTCGCACAATCGAGCTCAGGCTTTTCGTCCTGTTCATCGGTAGCAACTATTAGATTTCGTTGGCACTTGCATATGGTTATAAGTGAATTTCACTGTACCAACCAGCCGTACCCGGCACTTTATTTTCCACCTCTTATATCAAAATGTTTAAGACATTGCAAGGAAATAATGTCATTAACCATCATTGTACATAGCATTGTACAATATGTTCATTCAGTAGAAAAAATAAATCACTGTAGCTTTACATTAAGTATTCAATTCAGTGGCTTGATAATGGAGTAGTGTATAAACAGTAATTTTTAAGACTGTTTTGAATACAAGTAAAGTGGTAACAAAAGCCAATTGGACCTAATAATTGGATGTGGAATATTTTTCAGTACTTTCCGAGCAGCTGAGTTGAGCAATTTTTTTACTATGAATTATTCATAACAGTAGCACAAAGGAATAAATAGATCTTTAGAACAAATAAGTCAATTTTTTGCAGGAGATCAGTGTAGATGATCATTGTGCAGCTTGTAAAGTCTGGTGTTTTGAGTTTCCTAACATATCGCATCATGTGTTCTCTCAGTTTTTAATCCCCTCGGGGATAATAAAATTTCCACATTTTCCCCCCTTTGGTGCTTATTTTGATGCAATTTGTGCGGCAGCTGCATTTTCGATGAAGGCAGAAATATTGTAGGCCCGTGTGCTCAGATTTAGGTGCCCCAGGTGGTCAAAATTTCCGGAGCCTTCCACTACGGCGTCTCTCATAATCATATGGTGGTTTTGGGACGTTAAACCCCACAAATCAATCAATTAATCAATCATTTTGATGCAATTTATCTTTCAAAATATTTGTAAAGTATTTGAAGATTATTTGTTCTTGTGAATTATTCTATTAGAAAAATGGATCAAATAGGAGGCTATTTGACTAAATAATGTTTTCATTATACACATATTGCTTGTTCTGAGATATCAAGTAGTGTACATTGTACTGATTATACTGGTCCATTCCACCACTTTGAGAGAGATATACTTTGAGGCACATTTGTGTCTCACAGTGATGCTTAAGAGAAATCTCATTGGTCGGTTGTATTCGGCAGCACTGATGCAAATTGGTTGACAGAGAAATGCGCAAATTGTACAACTTGACGTCATTTGTGCTTGCACATTGCAAGACCTGAAATGAATGCCGACGTGCCGAAATGATGTGCTTCACACTTCCTCTTTTCAGATGGTGAGCTTCTGGCAAGAGGAGGAACTCCCCGTGACACCACTAGAGCAACTTTTTCAGGCCAACCTTCCGGACATTGGCTACTCTCTTGGCCTGGTTTTGTTCAGGTGTGTGAGAGCTTCACTGGAACAACGCATGACTGCCACCCCTCTTGGTGGTTCCATGGTGCCTATGACTAAAATGTGCTGACACCAAAGCATTCAGCCTTTCAGCAATTCTCGGGTGTTCAACAGTCCTTGAAACTGATCACCCGAAAGTATGGTTGCTTATCTGTTGTGTAACCTTGAGTGTTACTGAGGGTCATGTTTTCCTGGATGTCAAAATAATGCTGAGGTTCAGGCAATGGTGGAAGCTTAAAGCAATAAAGACTTCTTGAACACAGGAAGTCACTGGAGCCAACACAGGTGGTGTTGTCTTCCTCAAGGCTCTAACTCAGACTTGTGGAAGACAAGACTGCTTGTTGAAACACTGGCTACAGCGACACGCCTGTTCAAGAGTTTTCTCAGAGGACACATTGTCTTTCTCGGTTTCCTGAGGGTTCTGCTGTATGAACACATGCGTGCCTTTGCATGCCACAATTGACGATAGCACAATGTTTCGCTTGCACTGCAGCAACGAGCGGGAGGTGGTGTCCCAGTTTGTGTCGCGCCTGTCGACCGGACTCTGCCTGTCGCTGGCGGCCGCCATGCGCGACCGGGTGACCTCTGGCCAACCCCACGGGGAGCTGATTGGGGTGCTGCTCGAGAAGTCCGGCACGGCCGCTCTGTCTGCTCAGATCCGACTGGTGGACGAGAGTGCTGGATGGGAGCCTGCCGTGCCACCACAGCGCCTCTGGGAGCAGCTGGTACGCAGCCTCGGACACGGCATCCGGCGCAAGGCAGCACTCAGGGTTAGTGCACACACACTCCATCGCTACGGTTTTCCAGCAATCCAGCTGTTAGTTGTAGTATAGATGTGTTTTCAAAGCACAAAAAACAAGGGCATAGAAAACAACACAACGGGGGCACTGTTGTGTCCTTTCTTGTGTCCTTGTTTTTTGTTTTTATTTTGTTTTTTGCTGTGCAAGCGTGTCAGTTCTAAATCACTGACTAGCCCAAGCATTTATTTAATTAAGTCATTTGTTAATACTTCTAACCCTCAAGAGGGCTGTTACAGGGTGGAAGGTACAAATAGTTCTGGGTAAAATTTGCTGTAAAATTATAGTGATACTTTGCAGGGTTGATTAGAAACAACAGCAAATATATATAAAAAAGATATGCCAAGAGGATACTAAAAAATACGAACAGTGAGCAGGGTACAGTATAGACCACTTATTAACCGAACGGTTACAATGTGGTCTTTTTCGGCTCCCGTTCACCCTCCCATAGAACCCCATGTATATGCATACCGCTTATTGTGCAATCGCTCAAGAAAAGGGACCGGTTATAATGCGATTGTGGGAAAATCTTTGTTACAATCACAATAGCGAGTGCACATCTGAAAGGAGGTGCACTGAGTCTGCCACTGGAGAGTGAGCGATGAGGTCGTTACGGAGAAGGGGACGCGGAGTGAACGACGAAAGGTGGAGGGAAGAAAAAAAAAAAAGACTGCGACATGCTGCGTGGGCTAGCCAAGTATCGGCAACGGATAAGTCTTTGAACCAGTGCCAACGGAATAGTGTTGCTAGCATGGCCCTGTACGCACTCGGTGCAACATGGCGTGTGTGATGCTGTGCTTATCAACAGCACTTAACAGTTTCCTGTTAGAAAAAATGTAGTCGTTGTCATGCTTGCTACAGATATCGTGTTTGCTATATTGTCTGTAAATTTAAAACATTTTACGTCTTTATGACGTGAGCTTTCGCCTTTGCGACCAGTGCGTAATCTAGCTTGGTAGGTTTTCATTGTCATTGATCTCCCAGCCGCGAACGCGAACTTGGTATCACGCGCGCTGTTCTTGGTTAAGTGCTTGATTGCGGTATTTTCGACACTGGACCCTTATGTCCTGGACAAACTTCCCGCGACAACATACCGAACGGCAAGTTAGGCCTAACCAGCATTGGTTGCGCAGTCGATCGAGAGCTAAGTTGCAGTTTTATGTGGAACCAACGAAACTCTCTGCCGTGGCTGTACTTGATGGAAAGTGATACAAATTGTTAATGAAAACGAGGAAGGTATGTGTAGTGCTCAAATGGTGGTTCGCGATTCGATTGTGACGTCTTGAAATCAGGTGCTTGCCCATAGAATCGAACGATTGGCGTCTTCTCCGGACATGGTTCATTATAGCTTCTCTGTAATGCTCATAATCAAGATGGTCTCAGAAGCAGTCGGTGAATTTCCGTGACGGTACTTTCTTTTGTTAGACCCCCTCCACCTCTTTTAGCGTTGATTTTGGTGGCAACGCGTGTCTTTGGATGTCAACTCTATTTTTTATAACATTCCAAAATTTAAAAGGTTGTAAGCACCATGCATTGCATGCTTCGATTCCTGGACACGCGTGGCTATTGCTCAACATGTTCTGCGCAGTTGCGGCCCTTGAAAAAAAGTTGTTTTGGGTATAGTGGGGTACCTCTTATAGCACAGATATTCGTGACTCCAACAACATACGTTATAAGCCGTCTATACTGTATAATGTATTGTGTTCAGAAGCAAAGGACAAGCGTAGGCAGCATCGTGAGATAGTTGAAAGCATATATGCAGAATAACAGCTACATATAGCCGCTAAATTATGCATGGAAAAGCTATTTTGCACTTTCTTCAAGTAACATTAGCAAAGAACATCTGGTGGTGAACTCAGGTAACATATTCTATTTATAGTATAGAGGAAGAAGAACAGTAAGAGAGAAGGCCAGGAGGTTAACCATACCCATGCCCGGTTTGCTACCCTACGATGGTGAATGAAAAAGGGGAGTACAGTCGAGCCCGCTTATAACGAACCTGGGCGTGACCCGGCATCTGTTCACTGTATCCCGAAGTTCGTAGTTAATGAAACATAGCTTTAAAGAAAGTTAGAGGTGAAAACACAATTTTTTTGCTCAAAGAAATTCGTGATGCACGTGTTTCCAAGAGTAGAAGCGAGAAGGATGGTCTCGAGTTTATTCAAAGGGGAAGTGTACTCTTCGGCGAGGCCGGTGGCATAGGCTGCCTGAGGCAATTAATGTAGCCACTTGCTACAAGCATGCTTGTGGGCACTGGCTCTGAAGTTTCGCCGTCCTCGCAATTTGGTTACTCCAAATTTCTCTTGCCGTGCACTTCATTCACAATGCCCTCAACCATGCTTGGTTATAAAGTGTCGGCATCATTATTGGCCGTAATGAAATCAGCGCAACAGATCTCCCATACACCCTCCCATGTCAGAGTCGACAACGCGCTGCCACAAATCGCCGCCGAACTGGTCCTGTTGGGAAGCATCAGGCTCGGCTTTAGGTTCGACGTCAATGAGGTCAGCCTCGCGAAAACAGTTTCGCACACATATAGCTGTCACTGCTGCCCACAAAGCCTTCACCATCTCCACAGCTGAATACAGGCGCACCAGAAGCGGCACGTTAGCTGCCGAGAGGTCAACTGATATGAGACAATCGCTCCACAACGTGGCATTTATTGTAAGTCTTGAATGCGCGGATTACACAAAAGCCAAGTGGTCACACTTTAACATTTTGTTGAGCAGCAGAAAAAAGCGCAGAAGGCAACCTGTCCACCATTCTGACCACACACACACACCAACAGTGAGTAAGATGCGCATGTGTGACGTAGAAGCCAAAACACAGGGAACTGCACTGGGCCCATTTCCGGTCAGAAAACGAAACTTCTGAATTGAAGCCAGTGTAGTTGGCGGCTGATGTTGAGGAGTGATAGAGACAGGTGGAGTTGCGATAAAGAGAGAAGGGCAGATTTGCGAGAGGCATGTGAAGGAATTGCAATAGAGCGATGCATGAGTAGGGGAGCATACGGCGAAATAGCAACCTTGAACGAAAACACTTGTGAAGAAGGCAGATCGGGTAGCTTGCTTGAAAGGTCCACGAAACGTGGAACTCATGCCTGGAAAAACTTGGGAGAGTGGTCTGCACCTGCTGAGGTCAAAGCATCGCATTGTGGCGCTTGCAGACTTACGTGGCCCCGCCGACTTCGATAATTCTCTATATATTTTGTGTAAAAGCCGTTTTACGCTTTCAAACACGTGGGGAGGGCATGCTGAGCCGAGTACAAAGTGGGTGAGAACAGGTCCTAAATAAGGAACGAATCTTGAATGATCTAAGTCGGTGGGGTAGCACAAGTGCGCGTACTGGAACGATATGACATCAATGCAGACATTCATACGATACCGATGCTGCACTATCAATCACTCCAATTAGATTTGCATATGCTTTCGTTAAAGCAACCCCCAGTTAAAGCCGACCAAGAAGCGAAAATTCACCTCAACGATGTACAGATGGAGGTCTAAATTCCATTGTAGGGTTTATTTGGTGGAGTCTTATGCTTGAGGTGTTCCATTCCAGCAGACATAGACTATGTGCCAGGTGACGAAGATACTTTGCAGCATCTGTCCCGGACAGAGAAATCGGAAGGGTGTGCTCTTCTTGGTGGGATGTGCAAGCCATGTAGTCAGCTGAATCATTGCCACTGATCCCACAATGACCAGGTAGCCACTGAAAATTGACCTCGTGGCCTGTTTCTTTGACGTGGTGATGAAGCATGACAATCTCAAAAGTGAGCTGTTCGTGTCAACCTCGTAAGAGAACTGACTGCATGCACTGTAAGGCTGCTTTCGAGTTGGAAAACACAGCCCATTCGCTCAGCCTCTGGTATGGCATGTACTTCAGGGCACTGCATAGAGGCACAAGTTTTACCGCCCTTAGACGTAGTGACACATGACGCCTTGATTCGCAGGGTTATGCCTGGAGCTGGTATCGCCACTGTGGTCGATACTAGACACTGTGGTCGAACCATCGGTGTAGATGCGCACGGGGTTACTGTAAGTTTCGTGCAAGAGTAGCAGGCTCTATTGTTTTAGTGCTGGCGAAGGTAAATTTGATTTTTGTGCAGTCCTGGAATTGAAAGACGTATTTGTGGAAGCGTCAGGCACGATGGAAGATACACCGACTTCTTCGTGGGCGTATAACCTGACGTAAACGATGCACGATGCGAATATACAATCGCATACAGGGCCTTTCAGTAGTGAGGCTCGCCAAGTGGTGAGAACCGTTTCTAGCATATTGCCTGAGGTAAGTACGTATCGTTTCAATGGTGGTATGCATTAATACCAGGTAGTCCTGCACAATGGCAATAATGGTTTCAGCCCAGGCTCTCAGGATATGCCTTAGTTTACCATTAATAGTAGTAATAGCAGTAGTTGTTGTAGTTATAGTGGCAGCAGCTTATTTACAGTAAACAGAATACAGAGCTCACTGCAAGGGCAGAGTCTAAGGGCGACCTCATAAAGGCCCCTGTTTCTCCGCAGTTCGTGACAGTGCATAAGCTTCGGCATGAGCACAGCAAAAAAATAAAGTTTCAATACATTGGTTTCAGAGAAATGGACAGCTAGAAACTTGCAAGAGCACAGAAAATTCACATGCGAACAAAATAAGAACCTTACATATTAAAGAATTAGAGGCTGCTCTCATAGGGAGAGAAAGAGAGAGAGAGAGAGAAAACCTAAGGAAAGGCAGGGAGCTTAACCAGGTTGCACTCGATTTGCTACCCAAAGTACACAACTATTATTAGTACAGCTTTACGTCAGTAAAGTGACCTAACCACATCATTCTAATGTGTCTTAAGCAACTATGACCACGTCTCATTTATAACTCAAAATGAATGACCTCACAAATTTCTGACTTAATCCAGTTGACCTTTACCAGGTTCAGGCATGTAGCACTAAGGCAAGACAACCTCTGGTTAAGAAGAACGGACTAGCTTCCAAGAGAAGGCATGCACAGATAAGCTTCGGAAGTCGTCAGGTCTAACACGGCCAGAGCAAGCGCAGGACCGGGTTGATTGGCAACACATGGGAGAGGTCTTTGCCCTTCTGTAGGCGTAGTCAGGCTGATGATGATGATAAAAAGGGGACACACCAAGTTGTGTGAAGCTTGAAACAGTGGAACAGGGCGATTCAGAAGTCTGATCTGGTTGCTTCTAGGCTTCAACTAGGTTGTTTCTAGGTTGATTTTCAGAGCAGAGAGGTATGAGTTAAACCAGAGGCAGTCACAGGCATGACATGTATGTTCAAACTTAAAAGAGAGATACCCGCACTGAAACCAAGCGTTTGTACCTCTCGTAGATTTACGAGCACGGTGTCACTAGCTTGAACCTTCCATTGCTTTGGGGTGTTCTCACAGTGGCCGTTGCCTTTCCTATTCCCCAGAACATTCTACTCTCATTACAGCGGACCTTGATAATCCAGCAAAATGAGCCCATTTTATCCAAGGTCCGCAATATCCAAACACCACGAGGGGGGGGGGGGGGGGGTTGTGTCACAATGTGATGATTGTTTCGATTTCGCTCAGCGGTATGGGACAGCCTTGTTCTACTGGTCATAGCATATTTGGCAGGATTGTTACAGAATACTTCAATTAGTGGTAGTGGTTATTAATAACTTTGCATCGCAAGTTATAATTAATGATTGAGTGCTGTTACAGTAGCTGCAGAGACGCTATGTGGCCCCTGCACTGCAGCAAAGCTTAGCCCAATAACAAGGCGTTTCCAGCAGGCTTTTCCAGCCACCTCTGTTGATTGGCTTGGAATAACAAAGCTCCCAAGGGCCGAGCCTTGTTGTTGCCCGTATTTGTCCCGCTCCATAAAATAGAAACGGAAACTGAACACTTGCACAATGAAAAACGAAAGCATCTGGATAAAAAACTCACTTTATGTGTACATCAATCAAGTATATGACAGCACAATACAAGATCACCTGTGCCGTTCTTGTGCATCTCTCGATCTGTCTGTGCATGCATTCGTCCGTCCATTCGTTTGTATATCCATGCATCTGTTCATCTGTCTATGGGTCTGTCTATCTGTCTGTCCACCTGTCCGTTCGTCCATACATCTGTCCATCTTTTATACTAGTCGGCGACTTCAATGTGGACCACTAATCATCATTCAATTCATAGAGATGTGTGCATTTTTTAAATTTGTGCAGACAAGAAGGCATATATGTTTGAATGGGGCCACTGGAAGCTGTTGTTTTCGTGCAGCCTCCGCGGCTCTCTCGCTGGTACGAACTTGTCTGTAGAGTTCTGAACTGGGCAGCACCAAGGTTTTTATGGATTTGGATGGTTTCAGGCAATGAACTTAGACAAGGCTTGAAACAAGGAACAAAACATTTATAAAAAAATACACTCTAGTAAATCTATAAATATACAAAATATATTGTCACCGCACACTAACACTAGGAATAAAACAATGGCTGCGTGTCTGTGTGCTTCGCTGCAAATGTCATCAAAAGATGATAGTGTTCCGCCGGCCTTCCTTCATGCATAGCATCGCTTTTCTGGTGAAGCATAAGAAACACAAGGGTTTTAGTATTACATATCTCTGTATTTTCTAGTTAAAGACCCCACCGCCTAATACTTACATATTGGTGTTGCAATTCTGATGTAATATATTCTTTTTGATTGGCTATGTTCACGACTATGAATGTAGCTACTAGTTCAAGATGGTTGGGCATTCAGCAAGTGCTTAAATTTCGGCCGGGTGGCTGAATTGTGTGACAGACAGATAGGCTGAAATTTTTGCATTCATATATACCATGAAAAACTATCGTCTTTAACATTCCCAATATCTGAATTGGCTTAATCTTTCGATAGTTCAGCAACTCTTGTCTTAACACAGCTTATCAATTGGGCCGACCTTGCTTTGCACTGCTGACTTGGCTCAACGCCGAAGTCTCCTCTGCTGCTAAACTCGTCCAATATTTCACCTTGGTTCCCAACGCCCTTCCTTACCTGGCATCTTCTCTGAAGTGTGGTGAGCCAACTCTTACCTGTACACAAGCAGACAGTCCGCTTTCCTGACTGTTAGGCCCGTTAGGCCTAACGTAGTTGTCAGCTTCCTGACCTGGAGTAGTGTCCCATTGATGACGTTGCACTCCGGAGATCGCCTTCAATGGCCTGCTGCAAAAGGGGGCTTGCCTCAGGGATGTTCATACTTGCCAGGCGTGGTAGGTGCATCCCCGAGAAGCCTTGCTCGAACGCCGGTCACACCTCGGGACACCCACGTCGTCGGTAGCAGACTGGAACGCTCGTGGCTCTCGTCCCCAGTGCATCAATTGGCGATGCAACCTTTTGATTCTCAGTCCATGCACACTATGCCCGGTTCTTTTGTTCACCTCTTTCTTGACGGCTTGGTTCATCCACCATGGGATCTCTGGAATTTCTCGAGCGTGCCTACTCAGCATGGATTATTTTAGACAGCTCCAATAGTTGATAGAGACACTTATCTTTGTGATGTGTTTCTTTTTTATGGCTGCATTGTGGTGTCTAGGCTCGATATATGTGCGGTATTCATGTTGGGGAAGTCAGCTGGCAAGAAAGAAAATCCTCTTTCTTCCTCTGCTCCTTGCAATACCCTCCACTTTCTCACCTTCCGCTCTCTTCATGCGTGTGCTGCAGCCAAGTGCCAAACTTTTGTTATGGGTCCCTTTTATGGAAGCAAGCATTGGCCATGCAGGCTCAGGTAGATTCACTGACGCCACCAGACAGGTGACCAGGCTGGGCCACGGGCTACTGGAATGACTGTTGAGGCCGGAAAACCTTCGCAGTTATGTTCATGAGTGCTCTCATTATTCATGCCAGAGAAACTAACACCCGTTTGGAGGAATGGGCATTTGGAGTTTCTCAATGGGTGGTGCAGCAGTGGTGATTGCAGTGTGACCAAATCTTTGCCTGATGCCAAGTGCCAATGTTCTCGTGTGATGAAGTTGGGAGTTTTTCTAGAGCTTACATCATGTAGCATATTTGGTCAAAATACACAGTTGGTCTTTACCAGTGGCATGCAAAATGGTCAAATGCCAAGCCCATAGGTTCACTTTTGAAAGAGGAATACCAGGGATACATTTCAAGACCAGCAGGGCCATTGCAGTTCTTGAATGGAGCTTGCTTCGTAATGACTAGTGAGGACGTAAGTGTAGTCAGTCCAGCAACTACGTTAATAAATATTTATTATGGAATGAGTTCACATTTTCTTTTTGATGTGCAATGTAAGGGTCTCAATCTATGTCCGAGATGACATACAATCAAGTAAATACATTATTCAGTGCATGTATAGAAGAGGCGGTATTCATTCTTTTAATTTGTGCATGCAGCTCTCGGCCCCCGAAGTGGAGCGGCTCACACAGACGCTGCTTGCCGAACAGTCCGCGAAGGCTGGCACCTCCCCGACCGATAAGTTGGCTGGCAATGCCCTGGTCTTCTCGTGTGGCCACAACACGACGGCAACGGCGTTCCACGAGACAGCCATGCCGGAGCTGGAAGACTCCCTACTGAGGCGACTGCAGCGACCCCTGCCTCTGACGGCCAAGCTGCTCACTCGCGGCTATGCCATGCCTGGGGTGATTCCATTTGCATGTCCTCGATGCGTCGTCAACGAGATACGTGCCAACTGGTGAATTGACAAGAAATTCTGACAGGGCGTTGCTGCACCTTTGGGACAATGTGTGCACCATACTTTCCAGGAATTTGGCGACGTGTTGTCTTCCTATTATATTGTCAGAATAAGTGTGTACTGAATTCGAGGTGTCTCTTCATTTTGTTGAACCCTACCAATAACTGAGAATCCTTGTCTATCTCCTAAGGAACGCAGCGAGACTGTTTGCATCACTTAGTGTCAAAAAGTGCTGTAGGCAAAAAAAAAAAAAAAACGGTTCCCCTCATTTAAACAGTTGGTTTAGCCTGATGAATAACTCAGTTGACCATTGTGGGCCACTTGACATTCCACGTTTTTTATAATCTAATAAAAACCAGAGAAAAACATTGTTTGCATCGCCATTAGTGCAAGCAGTAGCATTCAAATGCATTTGTCATTGACCAACAAAAAACGCAGAACTCCCCAAGTTCACCACATCTGACGATTTTGTGGTGGAGGTTGTGTTCCTTTGATAGTAAAGTGCATCACTTCTTATTTGAGCTTCATGTGAACAGGAGAGAAGTCTGGCTGTCTTGATGGCACTTAATTCGTACTTCCCGTGCTCATGGGGCAGAACAAAGCAAAAGAATCGTGGATATTGCTTCAATAATGAATGCATAAAAGATGCTGCATGCTGCCACATTAATGCAGTGCTAATTTCTCTGAGCAGTGTGTCAGTGGTGCTTACTTAATCAGCTTCTGGTGAAGCCATGTGTTTATGACAGCCAGTGTTCATTGCAAATGCTTTGCACGAGCATGCAATAACTTTTTGACTGTGATGTTCTTAAATAGCGTGGGTGGTTTTCGATGAGACGAGAGAAAAAACACTCTTTCCCATAACTTTTTTTGACATTCTTTAAGGAGACCAGTGAACAAGGTTAAGGCTTTTGTGGGGCTTCGAGTTTAATTTATGGTAAGGAGGTCATCATACAAGTAACTTTTTTGCTGAAACTTAACAATGAGCCCAAATCTCGTGTGTTGCTCCATTTGTAAGATGAATTCATCGGGATTTGTGGGCAAATCTATCTTGCAACGGGTTTCTGTGAACCACTGAAGGTGCTTAGCAGTCATATTATTGGTGCCAGAAGGCTAGGCTCTCTCCCAGGTGAGCACCTCTGTGCATGGCCTCAGTACCTAGTACAGTATGAGAGAAAGCAGCTCTGTTTGCACTCAAAAGGTCATCACAGTGGCTCTCTGCTAAACATAAATGTCTTGTGACATTTGTCAACACTAGTCAGCAGGAAAGTTGCAATGTGCGTGTTAACGTGTCAACATTAAAACCATGAAGTTACAAGCAACAATTGCTCAAAAACTCTCTGCCTTGCTGCTTACACCTGTTCTGAAGTGGTGGAGCAGGATATTGAAGTTATACCGACTGATTTCGTAGTACAACTCAAAAATTCAAAGCTTAGGTTTGGTTAACTTAAGTTGTGTTTAAATTAGGTTCAGTCAGAACCTAACCTAACCAAACATAACCTAACATATCCCAAAATACTAACTTAACAAAGGGGACAGCTGCCCTTAGTTAGTATTTTTCTTTGCTGCATGGCTCGTTGCACCCTAAAATACTGTTGAGCAAGTGTAATGATACTGAGATGAGAAGAATGACAGATGCACTGCTCATTTCACACTCATTTCACAGACACTTGCGAGGGGCAAATTCTTCGTAACTAACAGCTCGAAAAACACAGACGAAGGCGTGTAGTGGGCCCGGCACAGCGTTGACTTTCAACTGAACTTTTATTGAAAAATGATAACATATGCAACAGATCAACAGAACACCTCATGTTCCCCAATTAACAAATAAACTACACTGCATACCCAAGCACGGTCAGGTGAACGTATATACCGTAAGGATTAATATGAGTAAAAAGGGACTAATAAAAACATAACCAATAAAACCCAGCACGAGATCCCAAATTACCTTCGTCCACTGTCTAATATGAAAACTTCATTATTCAGTAAAGCAATGGGTGGTTGACTGACACATGGAGATCCTTTCTTGTTTATCATAAATGACTCCGTAATATTTCTTGATAGCTTGTCTGGGTGCATGAAGAGCATGTTTGCTTTATTATAAAAATTCACTTGGAATCTCAGCGCTGTGCCGTGTCTTCTTCTCTGTTTTTCGCCCTGTTAGCCATCATTAATCTGCTCCAACTTGGCCAGTTTTCCATCTTGCTTAAACGGTGTCATTTTAATTCAATGCAGAGTACAAATGTCAATGACTTTCGGCGAGTGCATTTGAACACCCAGTGAGTGCGAGTGGGTGTTAGCGACCGTAGAAGAAGTTGCACAGAATGGGAACGAGTTTTGGCGAGTACGAATGGGCACAACTAAGAGCGTGAGTGAGTCTCGATTTGTTTGCGCTCATATAACTCCTTCGCATTGAGGTGTGTACACTGGATGAAGAAAATGTGTAGCTTATAGAAGTGAATACCCCTCGTTCTGTCAACCTGTGTTTTCTAGTCCCTTCAGTTCCTTGTAACTATGTTATTTTCAGCGCCAGTATATCTGAACAAGGTGTGGAACTTTTCTGCTGCTATCGGTTTGATGCATGCTTAAATGTACATAGAAATAACATATTGTAGCAGCAGTAGTGTGACACACTTATGTAATGTTGGTGCTGAAAACAAAGGTAACCTAATGCAGAACTATTCGAGCGCTATCTAGGCTTGTACGAATATTCCAATGCTTCAAATATTCGGACTAATACTATGGTATGCGAATTCGCTTCGACTGAAATTGAAATTGTTGAAAATTTCTCGAAATGAATGAATAAGTGTATACTAAACTGCATGTAAATTACTGTAAAGGTGGTTTTACTGCACTGTTGTTCCAAGCTGTGAAAGCACCTTTGGAGGGGAAATCCGCGCAGTGCCACTGTTCGAAGCCTTACTTGATGGTTAAATGAACACCACACTTTCACATTGATTCATCATTCTTAAAGTTTAATAGCTTGTTATACCGGTTTATATGCTGTAAATATAGTAAATTTTAAAAGGAATGTAAGTCGCAGGTTATCGTTTGCATTCTGCAGGAAGTCAAATCCTTTCAAAGTTGTTTGATCTTTCTTTGGGCTGAAAAAATGGCATTTTCACAAACCTTGTCTCAATTTTTTTAAAATACTGTGCAGGTTTTTAGGTCATAACAAATATGCCCATTTCACTTTTTAATATGTGATATATACTATATTTGAATTCGATTCAAAATTATTTGACCAAAATCACTATTCGTTTTGAATTCCCTGCAGACCTAAAATTCGCTATTCGCACAAGCCCAGTGCTATTCCTTGCCTTTTAATTTGTGCGCATACAATTTGTGCGTACACGTCTGCTTTGTAAATACTTGTTGCAGGACTCTTATAGCTAGTACACTGCGCAGTGTTATGGATATCTTAGCAGCCATGTCAGCAACAGTGCAGTGCGCATCGTTGCGGCATGGCGTTAGCAAGGACACGTTTATGTGTGAATGAGGACATGCAAGCTGTAGAATGGTCTTCTCAGTGAGAAGATGCAGCAGAGATTAGAGTTCGAAATTCGTAACGAGCGTTGCTGCTTAGATACTGTTATTGGGAAGACATGGAGGACAAAGCTTATTTGAAAAAGGTGTTTAGTGGCCAAGCCGGGATGTTCTCTATACTGTAGTGCTTGTTTTTTCTCTCGACTTCAATGGTAGATCTAATTCAACAGGCCTGAAGAATTGAAGGTTCAAATCTTGTTATAATGAAAGCCATGTTGTCACCTTGGCAGTGTAATATTCGAAGCACTTATTTTTTTTTTGCTTTGCCCCTTAACCACTTGGCTCATCCTTGCTGAACTATGGCCAAACCATTGTCAACGAGTGTGGCTCATCTGTTTGAGACGACACCTCCCCATGAGCGTTTTGAATGAGACTTGCCCATTTCCAGATGTCGCTACACAGGTGGCAGCATTTGCTTGTTTTATTTTAATTTCAATTTCACATTTTTTGTGACTTGTGTTTGAAAATGTTGTCCAGCAAAGGAGATGTGTGCGTTCTTTGTGCATCATCACGCAAAAGAAGACTTTCATCACCATACAGGTTATCAGGTGCCATTCAAATACCTAAGTTTGCTTTGATGACTTGACGTATTATATGTGCCTGATTCTGGAGGGTGGAGTAGACCATGGGACAATAAACTTTGTTATGATAATTTGAGTTGATATATGGTTGAATTTTTCAGTCAATTAACACATGCTTTCTAGAAGCAAAAGATTCACTATCAAAATGAAAAAATAATAAACATTTTCACGGCAAAAAGATCTCTCAAAACATAAAATGGTTGAGGGGCTAATGAAGTAGAGATGCTTAAAACCAATCAGAGTGAATGTTGCTGGCTGGAACATGCCACTCAAATGAGCATTTTTAGTGTCTCTTGTATATTAAATCCCCCTTCACACTGATCTTTGCACTGATTAAGGTGAAGCTTAAGGCAAAAATTAAGTCAGTTAATAGTGTTTGATTGTTTTTATAAAACATGCTTGAATAAAACATGCTAGGGATATGGCATAGTTTGTTAAAAAAGAGACTCAGACTGATTAGAGACCGTTCAGTTCCTTTAGAATTTTTTTGATTCAGACACTTGAACAAATATGGCTGATGTGGAATTGTGAACATCTCATGACACCACATAAATCGAGGGATGAACACGCAAGAAACAAGCTCAGCACTGTTTTCTGACCGGTTTGTGACAGGGTACACTTTCATAGTTGACATAGCACAGAGTGAACTGTTTATACCTCATGATCTATATTAGAGAGGGTGCACTAGTTTCCGAATGCTGCTTTGACTGGTTTGTACAGCTATGACCTTCTTTGTTCAAAATGTTTCTGACTTCCTACACATATACACTTTGCTTGCCTGTTAACAACTTAAGGGGGCAGACTGGTTTTAGACATATTTTTGTTCCTTTCTTCAGTGATCTTGATCAAAATGAACTATTCATTTTCAAAAGCAGTTGGAATTGTGCTGCGATTTTGATGAGTAATTAATTAAAAATGCTTGTGCTCTGAATTCTGCTCTTATACTTGCATTCTACGCACATACAGGTTTTCATTGCAAAAAGAATTATTGTTGTATACCTGCCCTAGCTTCAGAGATATTCAGGCCCCAAAATTGAACAGTCGTAAATGTAATTTTTTAAGAAAAATGGAAACACACTGAAAACACACAGTTCTTCAAAAAGCAACAATCATGATGCGCATTTTTTGCAATCCTCATAAAGGTGCTCATAAATTCGTAGCAGAGCTTCTAACGCTGGTGCTGGCAAATTATAAAGAAGCCTCGGAAGTCGGTTCCCCATTTTTTGCAGGTTCTGTATGTTAACAGCACCAAGAACCTGGACAGTTAGAATGACATTACAAAAAAATTACCACTTCCTGGAGTGGGAAAATTTGCAGAGAACTAAAACAATACTTGCAGAAACCGAACATGCCAATTAAAAAAAAGTAATTATTTTTGTCACTTTTTGGTTCCAAAGACCAGTCTTCCCCCTTCAGTAACGTGATCTAGGGATATAGCTTAACTTAGTTTCCCTGTTTAACACTTCTTCATGTGCACATTTATGACACAAGCATTACAGGCACATCTGGTATTACTCTAGAGTGATTATTTTACATAGTACAAAGCCTCTGTCAATCTTCTCGTAAAGTGGCCGTGGAGCACTTTTCTAAGGAGCCGTGGAATGAATCCACTAAAAGAGCTTATTTCTTCACAAATTGACCACCGCAGAAATTTTCAGAATTCATCCAGCACACAAAGATTACAAGGATTTGTCGCACGCTTTTATTGCATTCTCTCTTCTCTCATCCCAACGGATGTGCTGGAAGCTAAGCAGAAAGGGATGACATGGGGTAAGAAAATGCGTCACATGCACCTCGTGACCAAGAGCCCTTTTCTCTCTCTTTCTTTTTTCATCAAATGTGCGGCTTTTCAGTGCAGCTTCAATCACAGCCCCCCCCCACCGTGTCCTCAGTAACAACCGAACGCGCCATGCCTAAATCAGCCAATGGCTGGTACTAGGCCTGGGATGTAGTGATTTTGAGCCTGTAGCGTCATCTGTCGAAGGAAGAGAAAGTTATTTTTAGCTGACGTTGAGAATTTATTGTAAATTTCAGGCCACATGCTGTGCTATAATATTTGACATGCGTGTCGGGAGCCTCGACTGCCAAATGGCAGCGTTTTCTGACCATGCTCAAAACGTCTTGCAGGGCCATATTAATTGCTGACCTCTTGCAACAAGCTGAGTGACAAAATGATTATGTGTGGAAGTTATCATGCAGTCATGTATAAGTGCTCCCTCTGTAAGTCATGTCCTTCTAAATATCTTAGAAAGGAGTAGAGTACAGATTGTCTGTGGTGAAGAAATAATGTGGGGCAAACTTGATGTGATGCCATGTGCAGCCTTTGTTAAAAGTACACGGACCGCTTAAAATTTCACCTGTCATAATAGCTGAGCATGTTTGATGCCACGCTGCAGTGACTGCATTTCGATGAAAGCAAAACACAAGAACACGGCCATACCTTCATTTTGTGCATGCCAAAACAAAATAACAATAAATATAAAAATTAAGGAAGAGTTCTGTGCTACACCATGGCTCATAATTATATTGTGCTTTTGGTGTAATTTACAGTAATTTTACACTGAGCTTTCACTTCGTACGTTGCTCAGATGTGTGCTGTGATTCTCAACACTGCAGACATCTGAATAACGAGTACGAGTTTTTTCCATTCTTCGAGGTGCTGAAATTGTTGGTAGTCTGCAAGAACTCGTTCAAACAATGTCTGTTCTAGTATGGCGGTCATAACAAACATATTACCTATACTCTACTTTGTCAACTGCACTTCTTTCGAAGCTTGTAATACGTATTCATTTGTAGAAACTGAGCTCTCTCTCTCTCTGTTCATCCAACCAGCATTTGGTCCTTCCGTTCATTGAGAGTGGCACGAATAAACCACATCTGTATAGTTGTACATAGAACTAAAGGAGGTGAACTATGAGACTGTAACTGTGATTTACCACTGATTACTGCATGGCTTGGATGAAAAGAACATAAACTGAAAGTGTATTATTTCTTTTGTGTGCTTTGCTAACATCTACAGTGTGTAGAGACTGTGACCTGTAAACGAGCAATGAAATAGTATATATGTATTCAGGTTCTCATGAAGTGATTGTTGTTTTGTGGCGTATAAAGCACTGGTAATACTTGAAGTGCTCAGGTCTGTGAAACACAGTTCTTTAAGTGAAAATTATAGTATTTAATGGGTCCATTGCAATCACATTCCTGCAAAGCATTCTTAACTGCTTTGCATGGTATTGTTTGGCCTGGCATTTAAAAAAAAGCAAAACAAGCTACAGCCTAGTCACGCAAAAGCTTTCGAGCTCAAAGGCCTTTATTGACTATGTTGTTGTCTTTTTGAAGTTGTAAATGTAAGAGACTGAATGTGCAGTGTTACCGGCAATGTGAGAATAAAAAAGCAGCATTTTGGGAACGGTGTGTTTCTGTAGGACACAAGCACCACACTTGCAATGTCGAGTTATGTGTTTGCACTACAACCATGTGTTTTTATAATGCAGAACTCATTAGAGATAAAAGGGATTTTAAAAAAGTGCTAAGGTCTTACAGTTTTGTGTTGGTGGTGTGTGTTCTAAGAGAATTTGATCACGAGATAGGTAACGACAGCCTTGATATTTCACATTTTGAAGTTATAGCTTAACACACGATGAAAACTAATAAATATATTGATGCTAGAAATAAATGCACGTTTTCGTTCCCTGCATTCATTATCTTTTGTTTTTGAAGCTGTAAGGATATCTTAAAGAGCAAAAAAAAAAACTTTGGAGAGTTTTTATGCACAATTACTGTAAAAAGTCATAAACAGTGATATAAAATTGTTTGGCACCCAGTTGCCTAAGAATGAATAATTGTGTCCCATAGTATCTGTAACTTGGCAGTTTCTTTTTGTGTTTCTTAGTGTTAAAGACATAGAGCCCTAAGAGCGCCAATTTCAGCTATGCTTGCCATGGCAAAATTCTGTACCGATGAGAATGATGTAGCAAGTACCCCAGCAGCATGCATTGTTGCCATGAAAACGAGGCGTTACATCCTGACAATCTCTTAGTGTGGCTACTGCCCACTTTAGTAGGCATTCATGCAACACTTAAAAGCATCACTGATACAATGTTCTTGCAATATGGCACTCAAATTCCTACAAGGTTTAGACAGCTTTTGATGAACATGTTACATATGGCATAGCTGATGCAATGTTTTGGCAATCCTGCTTGAAAATCTTTTATAATGTCACCTGTAATTGTTGCGGTGACATACATTTTAGAATTTTTTCGAATGTGACAAAACATTCGGCAACATTCACACCGCTGCAGCTGAGCTGTGTCAACAATTTCTGCTTCTAGGGTTGTTGCTGCATTTTGTGTGCTTCTGCATCTTGACAAACATATGTGCTTCCTGGTGTTATTTTTTTTTTCTTAAAAATCAATCTGCACATATAGCACTTCTGGAGCTCAGAGATTACGGGATGTTTTTTGGCACATCAATTTTGTCTAAAAAAACTATTGTTTGCAGCATGAGCTGCACGGTCTGTTGCAGTTTTTTGTCATAACAAAGTACAGGAATTTGATAGTCTGCTGGGTTCGAAAACAGTATTATTGTGAGTGATCACTATGGTGGGTCAATGACACTGCAACAAACACCAGCAGCTTGTTTCATGCAAATTTAATAAGCATTTATTTCCACAGTACCGTGAAATGTAGTGGAAAGCTAAAACACTGTTGCACTTCAACTTTGGCATTGCAGATGTTGTAGAGATTAGTTTGAGGTTGTAATTATGGCTTTATTAGCTACCTTTGCAAAGGTACAATTTTCAAGCTAGCTGTTGTATGCAGGATCACAGCTGTTTGTACATGGTGCAGAAAATCGCATATGAAAGTCTTGGTCTTGTCTACTTCTAAAAATACACAGCTTGTATGTTATACTTTTGCTTCAATGTGTGTCAACAGTTGAAAAAAAGTGTGGTTTAATGTATAGGAGTCTGGCTATTGACACTTGTACAATGGACTCCTAAACTATCCTAGGCTGGTTTGTATCTCTAGTCAGATGGACTTGTGTATTCTACACCGTCATTATATAAAGTCCCACTTAGTACTTAGTACTAAGAGCGTTTTCAATAAAGTTCTGACAAATTGGTCTTGCCAAATCGTACCACCATTTCATGTTGTCATGACTGCTTTGAAATGACAGTGGCTGCTAAAACAAGCACTAGTACTCTGTTCATTACATATCCTGGTTAATTAAAATTGCCATCGTACTGGAGGACGTTTGTGAATCATTTCCAAGAAGTTGCATCAGACTAGCACTTAGTCTTGATCACGCCATTAGGACATATATAACCAGAAGGCAGCACTTCAGGGCAACAACTCACCATTATGGCTGCCAATCTTGCGATACTGTGATTATGTGTGCAACACTTTAAAAGCTTCAAGTGGCCTGCAGTAGTTAGTGAAATTAATTTTAATGTAAGTGCTACAATCTTTGTAGTGGATGATTGCACATAGTTTCATTTGTTTATGACTGAAGGGACATAGCTACAATACAGCTATGGTGAAAAGTTGTTTACCTTTTTTTTTTTAGCACGATTATGTAACCGAGAATCGTAGGATGAATAGTTTATTATATGGCACCTACATTTCTCTCTCACAATATTAGTGTGCAGTTTTCAGTTATTGATATTATCGAGTATTATAGAAGCGAGACATACTCACCTTCTCATTTTTTTCTTTCTTTTGCACATGTTTTAACTGCAAAAAAAAAAAAAAGATCTAAGGCTTGAACATGCACATCTGCACAGTATCTTAATGTAGCGTTGTGGTTTCACTTCGACCATAGAATTCTACTTTGACTGATAAGCATTCTGTGGAACAAAGCAAAAACATATTTTAGGTTGCAGCACAAAGTGAACCAGTTTTTTTAATTAGGACAATAATAAATTTTTAGACCCACTAGACAAAATGTTTAAATGTGTGAGTAGGCATATTTTGATGTGTGCCCAGAGGAAACGAAGATAAGTTTTAGTAAAAACTTTTTAGTGAATCGGGATGAAGAGTGTGAGGAGCACGAACATGCTGACTGAATGTGTAGGGTGACTCAGGGAGCCAAGGTGTGTGATTAGATTTGGCACCATGCTAGTAACGTCAAAAATAAAGCTATAGCCATATATTTTAAATGAAATTTACGAATTGTAGATAAAGCTTTGCAGGAAAAAAATATGTATATAAATGCTCAGAATTCAGAAGTTTCCTGAAGGTAAGCCAATTAGAAGAAGCAGAGAATAATATGCATGCTAATGAAAAAATATTGTAAGCGTAGCGAAGCCTGCCATCTACCATCTCCCAAGACGCTTCTCAGCAGACGCCTCCTCCAATGCCACCCCCTTGTTTCGGTGTCCCCAGAATCTGCGATCCACCCATCTTCACTGGCGCTGATGGCAATGACATGGAGGACTGGCTCGCCATTTACGAGCGCGTGAGCGTCCCCAACAAATGGGACGAGGACGGCAAGCTGATCAACTTGGTATTCTACCTTACGGGTGTTGCCAGTTTGTGGTACAACAACCACGCGTCCGATTTTGCCACCTGGTCCGATTTTAAGACCGCAATCATCAACGTCTTTGGCCGCCCTGCTGTTCGCAAGCTGCAAGCTGAGCAGCGCTTACGTGAACGTGCTCAGGAGGCTGGTGAGTCATTCACCAGCTATATTGAAGGCGTCCTGGACCTATGTAACAAATCTAATCACACCATGTCCGAGTCTGACAAGATCCGAAACATCATAAAAGGCATTGACGATGAGGCCTTCACGATGCTGCTCGTCAAAAACCCCGGCACAGTGGCTGAGGTCATAACACTGTGCCAGAGCTACGAGGAGCTCCGCCGGCAGCGTTCGATGACCCGACGCTCCCCACCACGAGCTGCAACGCTTGCTGGCTTGGAGGCCAGTTGTGACCAAGTGGCGTTGATGGCAGACCTAAAGTCCTTCATCCGTGAGGAAATTGCGCGTCAGTTCTCGCTCCTGCCCTTTGCCCACTAACCGGCTGTTCAATAATCGGCTACTACCCTTCTCCCTCCAATCCGTCGAGCGATTGAACAGGAAATAGCGGAGGTAATGCCTGCGTACCACCCCCCACAGCCTCCGGATCCTGCGCCCCTGAGTTACGCGCAAGTGGTCGCCAGCCCGCCCTACGCTGAAGCTGCTGCTCGACCTCGGTCCTTTGCAGCGGGTATGCCCGCTTCGTATGTTGACGTAACCCCTCAGCCTCAGCTTCAGTCCACCATGCAGCCACCGTTCCGTCCATCTGCCCTTGCGACATGGGTGAGACCTACCCCGGTGAACAGATGGCGCACACCCGACAACCGGCCCATCTGCTTTGCCTGCGGTTACGCCGGTCACGTGGCCCGTTATTGCCATCGCGTACAGCTGGCTCCAATTTCTTCACCTGTTGCTGGCCAACTCAGCCGTCCTTATCGCGAAGAACCGTCGTCTATGCCACCTCGGTCTCGCCCAGGTTCATCTCGAAGATCGCCGTCTCGACGACGTCGTTCCCTGTCCCCATGCGGCCAAGTGCGGCTGCTCATGAGCGGGAAAACTAGTCGTCGCAGTCCCCGAGGCAAGGACTGCGACGCTATCGCAATTTGAAAGGCAAGGACTGCGACGCTATCGCAATTTGAAAGCCCTCAGAGCAGCCCCTTGAATGTCATTGACGTGCTTGTGGACGGTGCTTGTGCATCAGCTCTTATTGACACTGGAGCTGCTGTATCAGTTATGGACAAAAAACTCTGCCGCTTACTTCGAAAAGTGACGACGCCACTTTCTGGGTTGTCCCTCCGTACTGCAAGTTTTAATAGTGCACTTGAAGTTGTAAAAGACTATGTCTACTTAGGGCAGGTAATAACCGCAGAGCCGAACCACGAGATCGAAGTAACTAGAAGAATAAGAATGGGGTGGAGCACATTCGGCAAGCACTCTCAAATTATGACAGGTAGATTGCCACTATCCCTCAAGAGGAAGGTATATAACAGCTGTATCTTGCCAGTACTTAGCTACGGAGCAGAAACCTGGAGACTTACAAAGAGGGTTCAGCTCAAATTGAGGACGATTGATTTGTGGGGTTTAACGTCCCAAAACCATCATATGATTATGAGAGACGCCGTAGTGGAGGGCTCCGGAAATTTTGACCACCTGGGGTTCTTTAACGTGCACCCAAATCTGAGTACACGGGCCTACAACATTTCCGCCTCCATCGGAAACAAATTGAGGACGACGCAGCGAGCAATGGAAAGAAAAATGGTAGGTGTAACCTTAAAAGACAAGAAGAGAGCAGAGTGGATTAGGGGCAAACGGGGGTTAAGGATATCATAGTTGAAATAAAGAAGAGGAAATGGACGTGGGCCGGGCATGTAGCGCGTAGACAGGATAACCGCTGGTCATTAAGGGTAACTAACTGGATTCCCAGAGAAGGGAAGCGGGTTAGGGGGAGACAGAAGGTTAGGTGGGCAGATGAGATTAAGAAGTTTGCGGGTATAAATTGGCAGCAGCAAGCACAGGACCGGGTTAACTGGCGGAACATGGGAGAGGCCTTTGTCCTGCAGTGGACGTAGTCAGGCTGATGATGATGATGATGATGACTGAAATTTTGCATCGTATTCATCCTACAGCAGTGTGCATAGCTCGCGTTGTCATTCAGGACGTTCTGTATGTCGCCCACTTCATCATCATTCCGGCATGCTCTCATGACGTCATCCTGGGATGGGACTTTCTCTCCCGCCATGACACCGTCATCCATTGTGCCGCCGCCGCAATTGAGCTCTCATCCTTCTCGCATTTGACGCCAGAAGACAGTCCCTCGACACTGAGCAAGATTCTAACGAAAGACGATACAACAGTGCCTCCAAACTCGACGACGGCTGTGTCTGTCTACTGCGCCGGTCTCTCCGACACCATTGCACTCGTTTCGCCATCTGACCGCGCTTGCAGCAGGAAAGAGTTGCTAGTACCTTTCGCGACTGTGCAGGTCAACCAAGGCAACGCCGCTATTTTTGTAACCAACCCGTCCCCGTACACTGTTACCTTGCTTCGAGGGGAATGTCTCGGCAGAGTAGAAGCAGTCGACGACGCACAAGTCCTGGATGTATCCGATGACACGCGCTGTCCCAGGTCGCGTGCCATCAATGCTGTTTTCACTTCTGATTCGTCATCTGCTGATGTATTTGGCCCCTCCATCGCTGACAACCTTACGGCCGTACAGCGTTCCCAACATCTGGACCTGTTGCAAGAATATCATTCTTTTTTCGATGTCGGGCGAAGTCCTCTCGGTCGCACGCCCGTTGTTTCGCATCGCATCGACACTGGTACCCATCCATCTTTACGGCAACGTCCATATCGCGTGTCGCCTGCTGAACGTCGAGTAATTAATCATCAGGTTGACGATATGCTCCAACACGATGTTATTTGGCCCTCGGACAGTCCATGGGCGTCTCCTGTTGTTCTTGTTGCGAAGAAAGACGGTTCTGTGCGGTTCTGTGTGGACTACAGATGGCTCAATAAGATCACTCGCAAGGATGTTTATTCACTGCCACGCATCGATGACACGATTGACAGCCTTCATGGAGCCGATTTTTTTTCTTCTCTCGATCTGCGCTCGGGGTACTGCAAAGTACCCATGGCTGACGACGCTCGACCAAAGACCGCCTTCGTCACGCCAGATGGCTTGTACGAGTTCAACGTCATGCCGTTTGGTCTATGTAATGCACCTGCGACCTTTGAGCGCATGATGGACACCGTTCTGCGCAACTTGAAATGGTACATGTGCTTGTGTTACCTCGACGATGTCTTTGTCTTTGGTCCGGATTTTTCCACGCATCTCCAACGTGTGAAAGAAGTTTTTGCACGTGTAAGCAATGCCGGCTTGCAACTGAATCTGAAAAAGTGCCGCTTTGCAGCACGGCAACTCACCATACTGGGGTACGTCGTGTCCAAAGACTGCATTCTTCCTGATCCTGCCAAGCTTCAGGCCGTGGCCGAATTTCCCAAACCTGCATCTGTCAAGGAACTGCGTAGTTTCGTGGGCCTGTGCTCATACTTCCGACGCTTCATACGAAACTTTGCCACGATCATATCACCGCTGACGAAGCTCCTTGGAAGTAACGGGCCCCTCAATTCATGGTCATCCGAGTGCGACGACGCGTTCGCGAAGCTCCGCTATTTGTTGACGTCGCCTCCCATTCTACGCCACTATGACCCTACAGCCCGAACGAAGGTGCACACGGACGCCAGCGGTGTAGGCCTTGGCGCTGTCCTGGTGCAGCGAAAACCCGGATTCCCTGAATATGTCGTAGCATATGCAAGCCGTACGCTCACGAGAGCCGAGACAAAGTACACCGTCACGGAGAAAGAATACCTGGCAATCGTCTGGGCCCTTACAAAGTTTCGACATTATTTGTATGGTCGCCCATTCGATGTCGTCACCGACCATCATGCACTATGCTGGCTTTCATCATTGAAGGATCCCTCAGGCCGTCTCGCCCGTTGGGCTCTTCGCTTACAAGACTACGACATCCGTGTGCTGTACCGTAATGGGCGCCAGCATGCTGACGCTGATGCCCTCTCACGCTCCCCTCTACCTCAAGACGGCGTGCCCTGCTCAGTAACCTTAATTGCTGTATCTGCCATCAATGTTGACATCCTCGCTACCGAACAGCGAAAGGATAATTGGATTGCCCCACTGATCGACTTGCTCTCTGATCTGTCTGCAACACCAACCACGCGTGCCTTGCGTCGTCGAGCTCACCATTTCGCCATTCATGACGGCCTCCTACACCGGCGCAATTATGACTCCGATGGCCGGCAATGGTTACTCGTCATACCCCGCAGTCTGCGGTTGGAGATATGTGAATCTTTCCATTCTGATCTGCAATGTGCGCACTCTGGGGTATCCAAAACTTACCACCGCATTCGACAACGCTACTTCTGGTGTGGGATGTACCGCCACGTGCAGCAGTTCGTTCGCTCTTGCCTCACTTGCCAATGCCGTAAACCGTCAGCACACATGTCGCACGCCGGTCTGCAACCGTTACCTTGCCCTGACCGTCCCAACCGCTGGGCCATCGTCGCCGTAGATCATTTAACGCGATACGCCGAAACCGCCGCTATCCCTGTGGCTACTGCGCGTGATGTTGCGTCCTTCTTACTGCATCGATCCATACTGCGCCACGGTCCGCCTCAGGAGCTTCTCAGCGATCGAGGCCGTGTCTTCTTGTCGGAAGTCGTCGAAGCCATTCTGACGGAGTGCCATTCTGTCCACCACAAAACTACTGCTTACCACCCACAGACGAATGGCCTCACCGAATGCTTTAACCGCACCCTCGGCGACATGCTTTCTATGTACGTCGCTGCCAACCACACTAATTGGGATAATATACTGCCCTTCGTCACCTACGCCTACAACACCGCCCCTCAGAGCACGACCGGTTTTTCATCTTTCTACTTGCTGTACGGAAGGCACCCGTCGCACACCATGGACACGATACTCCCGTACACGCCGGATCCATCTGAGTGTACACCTATTTCCGAGAGAGCCAGGCTTGCTGAAGAGTGTCGCGAGCTTGCCAAGACTTTTACGACGCAAGAGCAAGAGTGGCAGAAGAGTATTCGTGATGGCTCCACCACTTCTGAGCCCACGTCCCTTCCTGGTGCGCTTGTATGGCTCTCAATCCCGACCTCTGTACCTGGCCTCTCTTCCAAACTATTTCCCAAATACGAAGGCCCCTACCGTGCCATCGACCGCACCTCACCCGTCAACTATCTGATCGAACCCGTTGAACAATCTTCGGACATGCGCCGCCATGGGCGTGACATCGTCAACGTGGAACGCCTGAAGGCTTATTATGACCCACTCATAGTAACAAGCTGTTAGGTCGCCAGGCGGCTCCCTCTTCGACCCTGGGGTAATTGTAGCGAAGCCTCCGAACTCTGAAATGGGTCGAACTCTTGAGTACCTCATAGTGGGGCTACCCAACAAGGACGCCACTCGCGCTGAGAGTGAGTGAGTGAGTAACAACTTTATTAGTCGAAGGGGTGAGGGGTAAGGGAGGCTAAGCCACGAAGGCTGCCAGGCTGTGCTTCTCGATGACTTCTTCCGCTCGTTTCAGGACCCGTGTCTGGATGTCTATGTCGTTGCTGGAGAGAAGGGCCTCCCATTGTCCCTCGGTGGGGGGTGAGCAAAGGAGGTCGGCGGGCGGGGGATCCTCCGGGCAGCCCCAGAGGATGTGGTTCAACGAGGCAACGTTGCCGCACAGGCAGCAGCGTGGATCGATGGCACCTGGGTGCATGTATGAAAACACGAGGGGGCACGGGAAGGTGCGGGTCTGTAGGCGACGCCAGGCGATCTCGGACCGCTTGGGAAGGCTGCTGTGAGGATGTGAATAGAAATATCGCTCGAGGCGATAGTGCTGAGTGATGTCGTGGTAGGTGACCAGCGCTGAGAGCCCGTGCTTGGCCGTGACTGTCGCCATTGTATGTTCTCGCTGGTTGCCGGCTAATAAACGCCTTAACATAAATACTCAGACAAGCAAAGAAAATCACTGAACATTTTCTTCACTTGTCTCTCTTTCTCTTGCACTGTTTTTTCGTTATTATGTAAGCATACCTGCATGCTTAGCTCTCAGTTTGATACAGATTACTAAGCATGCTGAAACTGTTTTTACTGAATGCACTTAGCGTATAAAAACCACTGATTCATTTAAACAAAATTATAAATGTAGACATTACTTTTAGAATCCATATTATAACGCTCTAATTAGGCGAAATGTAAGAGGTTGCCAAAGAGCCTGGTGAAATGCTTTGCAAAAAGGATAACTTTGTTTGTAATGGAACAAAGCCTTTGAAATGAAACACTCTGTAGGTGTAGCTTAATGCCTATCTGTGCCAAAAGAGTGGCTTTGCAATGATGTTTCATTTAGCACCACTGCGGGGAGCAACCCGAGCTTGGCTTTAAACTGGTGCCACCACATTGCCTTCTCTGACGCTAGCCTGCACTTCCCTTATGCTGAATGGCCTTTATAAATGAAGATATAAAGATAAATTCACGAGAAATACAGTGCACAAAATGCATACTTCAATTATTTATTTATTTCTAGTGCAGGGTTTGCTGTACATATATACAAAAACATGCACCAACAACATTCATCACAGGAATACGCTTATCCATTGCCGAAAAGATAAATGGAGTCATCATTTACACAATGCATACCTCTCTACCAACACATATGATAAAAATAACCACTTGTGCATGTGATTGTACCAGTGGAAATTATCTCTTAGAGTGAATCACCGGTCTGTGGAAATGTCTAAAATGGCACTCTTGCTGGCTGTACTACTATATGCAGTTACTTGACACTGAAGAAAGCTCGCAGTTGTCTGCAGTCGTCCCCTTAAGTCCTTACTGTTTCACTGTGTCTTTGAAAAACACACCACTATTTGCAAGGCTCAGCGCACACGTTCACAGAATTTCAACACTCTTACGGCCAGTTGTTCAAGGTAGCCAACTGAAATCTAACCTTTTGTATTGATAGCTGCAGACCAAAAAAATCTTGTCTACATGGGATTACACACATGTGGTTGTCAGCTCACAAAGCTTGCTTCTAAAATCTATTGGCAAGACGTGGCTACTAGAACTCCACGACTTCCTTGTATTGCACACTCTGGACAGGAAGAGTGTATAACAATGAATTATTTCAAACGACACATGTATCAATTTACCGATGCATGTGATTTAGTCCTGAAGTCAAAAAGATGTCATTGGAAGTTTTGCATGTGTTCAAGACAGTTTTATGAAACTGCGAAAAGTAGAGATGGTAAGAGTGAGATACAGTCCCATTTGTTCATTCTCGTGAGAGATGGCCATGTCATCGCAGCCTCAGAAATAAGGACTGAGGCACTAACAGAAGTCAGCCGGCTGACGACGATGAGGAAGCAGGAGAAGGAATTATGTTTGGACTGTGTTGAAGGCCTGTGGGATTTGAGAGGGAACAGATGAGGAAAAAGAAAGTGGAGCAAATACTGCAGAAAAAGTGAGAGCAGGAGTCTTTCCTGACTGCGCGATTGAGCATATCCATGAAGTGGCTTCTGCTGCTGCCTCCACTGACATTCTGACAGAGCATCTGGCATTGCTGCTTGGCTTATGCTAGAACATCACCCCTGCTCTTGCATAAGCTACAAACTTGAGCTAGTTGGCCGGCCTTTTGCATGTCTGTGAGTAGGAGGCTGCAAGTTAATTGCCGAGCTAGGTTGGAGAGGGTTACCAACTATACACGTACGAGTTCATGAATGGTTTAGGATTTGTGGAATCTTTGAAGACAGAAAAGTTTTGAAACTGCAGGTAACTAAAAGACCTCAAACCAGAAACTGCTGCAGCCGGCATTCGATCCCGTGACCTGTGGGTCTGCAGCCGAGTACCTTAGCCATTAGACCACCGCCCTGGGGCACATGTACTGAGTTGTGCATGTGCTATGACTGGACCTCAGCTGGATGCCGCGGGTACAACTGGGCCCAATTATGGGCCGAGGCTGCAGAGAAATGGCTGTTTTCCACACCCTTCAGATTTGTTGTGTTGGCAGCACAATGAATTCACATGCTTGAGTGGCGTTCTGCAAGCATGGATTTTTAGCTCAGTGAATAAAACACTCACTTTCAAAGCGTTGGGCCTTAGTTTTAAACCCAGAACTGCCAAAAAACGTTTTTATACCTAGTTTTTTTAAAGTTATTCATCTTGCCTGACCGAGGGACACAGATCTCTTGCTGACTTGGTGTAGAAATGAATACATATTTAGACATTGATGCTGACATAATCTCAAGCATGGGGTGTAGATGCATTCTCATTAAATGCATAGTAACTTGTGCCACTGGTCTTTCGGGTAAAGAACTTTTTTTTTTTGCCCATGTAACCTGGCATACTGTACAGGTCATCCGGTTCATTTTGATTCCACTGTGATATAGCAAAAAACTTTTAACATTGACTACACCACTCACATACACACAAGCCCCATATACACATACACACTCTGTGAGATGTACGGACTATGTAGCGTGCAGCATCCATCCAAAGATTCAAAATGTCAAAAGTGCCACACATTACAAACAACCACATGTAATAACATAACATAATGTAACTGTTTTCCTTAAAGACCCCTCCAGGGGGTATTACATAAGGGGTGGGTTAACATATAAAAAGGTTTTTATTGCCACAAGTATTTATCTTGAAAAATGGGCACATAATTGATCAAAAAATGATGACGGGAATTCAGTGATGACATCATCATAGGGAAGGTCATTCTAGTCTTTTGCTGTCTGTACAAAGAAGGACATAGAAAAGGCGGTTATCTTAATTCGCGGCCGGGCAACTTGAAGAGACGCCTGTAAACTTTCAATTGAGGCTGGGCAAATATTCACGTGCATTTTTACTTGCATGTGCCTCCATGTCAAAATTTATTAAGGAATGTGCTGATTAAGCTTGTGCAAATAGTGAATTTATGGATCGAATTGAATAATGATTTTGGTCAAATATTTTTTAATGGAGTTCAAACGAATGGAGTACACTGCATATTATAAAATGGGTTTGTCATGAGCTAACAAACTTGCTCAATATTTTTTTAATGTTTGAAACAAGGCCCATGTAAATTCCTTTTTTTGCATCAAATAAAAGGCTTTAAACTTTGAATAGTAGCAGGGTGTCATTTTCAATAAAATGCTGATAGCCTGTACAATGCATTATGTTTTAAAACTTGCCATACTTAGAGCATTTAAGTCAGTATAACAAGCTTTTAAATTGAAAAAAAAAAAGTATCAATGCGAGGGTAATATCTTCATTTAATTTTGAAGTGAAGCTTCGCGGCAGTGCTGATTTCTCCTGGATATGCGTTTTCACAGTGTGTCATAACTTCACTGCAGTGAAAATACTTTAACAAAAGTTGCGTGCAGATTATTATATGCTTGTTTAAGTGCGTTTACAGCTTAGTACCCATCTGCTGCAGTGAAACTACCTTTACAGGGTGTAACATGTGGATTAGAATGCATCTATTTGTTTTCCTCGAATAATTCGAAATTTTAAATAATTTTAATTTGATTCAAAGCGAACTTGAATGCTGCATTATTCGTTCGAATATTTACAGCTTTCGAATATTCGCACAAGCTTAGTGCTGATGCCTTGCTTCCTCTAAACAATTTGTGGCTCATACAACACCCGTCTCACAATGTAACCACTGTAGAATATTGTACGAATCTTAAGAGGGAGCAAAAATATTTGCACCACCCAAAATTTTGTACCACCTAAAAATTTGCAAATTCCATTTTCAAACCACGATAAATGCACGAAAGGTTTACTTCCAAAGTAAGAACTCGCACATCTTTCTGGGACACACGCGAGCTGTGTGTCACAATTATGTGTTTTGCCATTGCCACGATTATGAATCGTCCCTTCTGTACTGTTAATAAAATTTGTCAAGTAATCCGGGAAGAAGGAAGCCTCTTCAACCTTCCCCGTGGACACAGGCAGCATGTGATGGACAGTGCAAACGACCAAAGCAGGTCCTTCGTGCTGAAACAACTGAAACAAACTTAGCTGAAACAAGCAGCCAAAGAGGCACAGTTCATCAGGGTTTGAGAGATCAAAGACACACCTGTCCGGCAACTTGTCAATGATCAGATGCCCACTGCCCCACAATGCTGAAGCGGAGTGCTGCAAGTAAACTAATCACAAGCCATTGGCATGCCCATTTCGACAACCGTAGCAGCCGCGAGCGATATAGTGCAATGCGCAGGTTTGGCGATTGAATGCATAAATCTGGCAGAATTTTCACTTCTGTTTTCTTTATTTTTTTGTTCCTTTAAAAAATCCGAGTTGGAAAACAGGCAAAAAAAAATTGCACTTCTGGGGGGTGGCACTGTGCCACCAAACTGAATGTGTGGGCCTGTCTGTGCTGATGACTGGACGGCACGCACTAAGCTGTTTCTAATGCTTGTGGCACGCGCTCTGCTGTTCGGCTTTCATTTGACGCTGATAGTACCTGCCACTATCATCATTATCAGAACGCCCGAATATTTCTTCATGTTACAGTGTGTCTGTTTCATTCAAATGTGCGGTAGCCCTATCACCATCATCAGTGCCTGGTACTGGTTTTTCGCACGAGGCATGTGGCGTCAGGCTTCACACTGTTAGCGCCATTGTTGCATTTGCTTTCATTGGGCATTATTACCTGTGCACTTGTTATACAGGGGTCACACGTGGCAACTTTGGAGCACTTTGTGTGAGTGTACCAAGACTCCAAAGTGTCACTCTGGTGGTGCACTGCTAATGAGTTGTCAATGATTACCCATGCGTGCTTCACTAACGTTCGTGTACTGTGCACTCCAAGACGAAAAATGCATGTGAGCTAAGCTGACGACCGATAAGATCTATATCATTTGTTGTGATAAAAAAACGCTAACGAGAACAAAGGCAACATAGAAATAGCGCGCACAAACCAATGCGAAAAATCAATATTTGACGCCAATGCTTTGCACTGCGTAAGAAGAATTCGCACATTTAAGAGCTTGTCTTTCAGCAGTTGAGCTGCCGACATCAGGATAGATTGCGCCATTTCTCAAATAAACGTGCACTGGTTCCTTAGTGTATCGTGTTTGTTTTTTCGCACTTTATAGAGCATAACGTGGTCGGGAATGTATACACAGTACAGGTAGACAACTCATGTGGTTGCACTTACGATTTATTGTGCAAATTTTTAATGCTTTCACTGCAACGACTTTTCAAAATAGAGAATGATTTTTTCGGTACTACGAAATTCACTGTATCGAAATTTCACTGTATTCTATAAACATCGCAATAAGATGGTACTTCTGATCAATGGATGAACAGTGGCCCTTTACAGCACAAAAGACAAGCAAGAAGGTTGCACGTGATATAGACATCTGACAGTGACAGAGTACAGAGTACATACCCCTAATGCTTTCAGTAACTAAGATAGCGTAGATGTACACTTTGCTGTGTAGTCACTGAGGTTCGTGGCCACCAGCAGGAGTATGTCGCATGTCCAACCAAAGTCTTCATAGCCAAGCTAAAATTTTTTTCTGAAATGCACCAATGACTCTTTCGAAATCACAACGTAGTATAATGCAAACAACCATCACTTTCTCTTCAAAAAGCCGAGCTTCTTCACATAGGATGACTACAATGAACAACTTGTACTTGGTAGATTTTGTTGACACTTTCACCGGAGCTGCACACATACGCTGAATTCGTTCTCACGGAAGACTTGAATGACTTTAGGCAGATGTCACGATGATTTGTAGATCTATTTTATCTTGTCTTCCCACTGAACTGACAGCTAAATTGTTGAGTTCTCACTGAAAATCGAAACACCGGGCACTACACTGAACACAAGAGTCACACTTGGCACTGTAATTCATGACTGTTGCATTCTGATCTGTTGCAGTGTCCATTACCACTGGGATGAAGCTGCAGACCTCCGGTCATATATGATGCTAAGAATAACCTTACAGACCATCCCGTCCATGATCACCAGGATAAAACCATAGTCCTTAGTGTGTCGTAGATGCTGCGCATCATCAACTTTTGTCACGTGTCCTTAATCTCTTCACGAAAAAACTTGTCCGTCAGCACGCGCACAAATCTGTCTCTCATGGCACGCTTGAAAGATGAATACCAGGACACAATGGCCTGTCTTCTGTCCACCCGCTCTTGGGGTTTCATGGTGATCTCTCTCTCTAGAACTGGCATCAATTCCAGCGTCCAGTTTTTGACAAACACAAGTGGTGCTTTGTGCTTCTTGAGCAGACGAAAGGTTCCATTGGCATCGTCTGCACTAGCGCAGCCAGGCGACACCGTCCGGTCCTCCAGAACGGGAAGCGAGCCGAACTCCAGAGCCTCGTAAATGCGGTAGCACTCGGGGTTCTTGCCTGCCGGGTTCAGAGTAACGTCACTCAGCTTGAGAGCCAAGAGATACGACTCGAGTGACTCTTTGGTTTCCAAAGGTCGCCACCTGTCGGAAAGAGGACATGCAGTTTATAACAGCAAATCAGTACGCCACTTACCAGCTCACTGCTGCAACACCCAATCAAACATGCACAACATGAATGTCAAATCATTTGTCAAGTGAATCCCTTTCGTGACTTTACCTGCAGTCCACATAACTGCATTTGTGCAATTTATAAATTAAGTCGCTACATAGTACAATAAAGCATTGTTGTAGCAAACTGTATAATGCGCAAGTACGCTATATATCAGCTAGCTAGGCTTGCAGACCGTAGCACCTGAAAAAACGTTTTGTGCAGCCACCTTGTTGCGTTGCCCACAGGTGTTGCTTGTACCACAGTAAGTGACACACTTTAGCGACTGTGATTTCCGTTGTGTCACTTGTTGCTATTGTGGGTGAAATCACCCACATGGTTTTTATACTTCAGTTAAGAGAAAGTCTTCCGTATTGCAAAAGAAAGAAAGTGCAAAAAGAATTTGTCACGTCCTGCACATGGCGCTCTGTAAGTGCAAAAGTGTGCCCAACCTTCCTGCCTGTGAGGACAGGAGAAGGGGGTTGCTAGATGCACCGTAATGAAGTGTGCAAGTGGATGGCTGCCTCCTTGTCTCAATGGCAATGCGGGTCCCACTGATCTGAGGATTCAGTGCTTCAACCTCACACAATAAGTGCTGCAGCTTACATTATTTCAGTGTTTCAAAGGCACAATGTGTTTACTTGCTTGTGTCAGCACCATTCAAGCAACTTGTACGGTGACAGAGAGAGTTATGCAACGCTGGGTGAGATCGGCTCATATTCGACAGCGTTCTTAATTTACTAAGCAAGCAGATGTTTATCGCAGTAAAGAGTGCTGATAAAATTTTTGGTAGTTGTCCAGTACATTAATATTGCTAGGAATGGTTTGGGTCTCTAACGAAACTGAAGCTTTCTTTAGCTCTGTTATCACGTGGCATGTGTGCTGAAACGAGATGCGAGTAAAAAAACGCAAGTTTCTTTTGAAATTACATATTTTACACTGACACTAAGCATTGCCCCAAAAAACAGGTACAAACCACCTAAATAAGCCTATGGCACAACCTTGTGCCTCTGCAAGGACGGTAGATTAAACTATTATTGACAGTGATAGCTAATGGCAGTATTATGTACTTAGTTGGAGGAGGTGTGTGCAAACCTTTCTTTTCAACTTCAAAATTTAATCTGACGCAGATCTTTCTACCAATAAACAAAGTTCGAACATTGCCTGTGTGTGAGAATGAAATTGACATCGCATTGCCAACAGCTTCCCGTCAGAAGAGTCATACAGTGACATCGCTATTACATAGCGGTGACGATCCATGAATTTGCTTAGAATGCCTTTGTGTGCGACTGACCTGTGAGCGCTGTAATTTGTTGGCTTGTGAAGTGCCACTAGTGATGTCTCACAGTTATTATAACGTTGACATCAAGTAAAAGTAAATGTAAAAGTGAAAACGGCTGCGTCGCACCATTATGCATGTGCAAGCCTGTGACTGTGAGTGCGGCAAAGGCAAGCTGTATGTCGACCAGGAAGAGTTTCCAGGGAACAAAAACGTGAAAATAATAGCTATTCAGCCAGCTGAAGCTACTCTTTGTAAACAGAGCTTGACGAGTGTCGTGTAGCCGGCACGGCGACACGTGAAAGTAACCACGCTACACCACAGTACGATCCATGACAATAACCCAGTTTAATCAGCGAGTATCGTTCATATACACGAGAGCGCAGTGGCGCCATCTATTGCGAGTCCAATGACTCGGAAGGCCATCTGGTGTAAACGCACAACACTACATCTACCCCCTCCCTTGATAATAAAACACAGATTATGTGCATAGAAAAGAAACAGTCACTACCCGTGACAGAAAACTATAATAAGTCTCCACTGTAAACAAGTCACTGCACATAGTCCCCGAGTCTCTCTGGTGGTCTTCGCTCCCGTGTAGAGCGACGGAGGGGCACCGGCTGCTCTTCTGGCTGATGGACGACCTCTGGTTCGTCGGCACGATCAGCACCCAGTCCTGCGGTCGTGTTCCCCGTTGGTGGAGGCCGTGGTGGGCTTGGCGTATGAGGAGGCAGTGCTGACCCCCCCGGAGACTGTGCAGCTTCCTGTATTGGGATATTTTGGGTCGAGTGGCTCTTTGCCTTCGAGGACGGTTTTCGTGCTGTGGCGTTTCCTTCCGACCCGTCTGTCTCCATGTACGCCCACAGCGGTTCTTGTCTTGCCCCCGTTTCTTCGTGAACAGCTTCATGGGGTACAGCCGACAGTTGGGAGGCATTCCAGGTACGGCCGTCCTCCAAGTGGAATGACCATCGTCCTACACGCCTCAGTATTTTGAGTGGAGCCCCAAAACTAGGGGTGCCTTTTATTCCAGGTAACTGGCGTTTCACCCGCACGTAGCCCCCCACTTTAAATTTGGGCTCCCGGGCTGCTCTTCGCTTGTCTGCATACGCCTTATTTCTTTGTTGGTATTCGCAGACACGACGCCGAAGTCTACGCAGTTCACGTGCGGGATGGGTGCCGAAATCCGCTGATGGCTGGCCAACAACATCTAATGATGTCCTCATGTGGCGGCCATGAAGCAACACTGCTGGAGAGATGTCAGTGGCGCTGTGGGGTGTGGCTCGATAAATACCCAGGTACTCTGTAACTGTGGTCTTGATTGGTCGCTGCTCTAGGAGAGCTAGTTGTATATACGATTTCAAGACCCTGTTGAATCTTTCCACTAAGCCATTGGCTTGAGGGTGGTAAACTGCCGAGAAGAAATGCTTGATGCCCCTGTCTGCAAGGAAGCACTCGAATTCACTCGACGTGAACTGTCGGCCGTGATCTGAGACTAGTTCAGTCGGGTAACCCTCTCGCGCAAAGACAGCAAGCAGAAAGTTGATCACCCTGCGAGAAGTGATGTCACTGCAGAACGCAATCTCTGGCCATCTAGAGAAGTAGTCCACTACCACGATGACAAATCGGCAGTCGGCCGGTGCACGTTCAAAGGGGCCCATGATGTCTATTGATATTTTGTCCCAAGGCCTGTCGGGAAGCGGGACAGGCTGTAGTGGGGCTTGCCAGTTCTTGACACTCTTGTCCGAGGCTTGACAGGTGCTGCAACTCCGGACGGCGGCCTCCACATGCTTGTCAAGGCAAGGCCACCAGTACTTCTCCCTGATGCGCTGCTTAGTCTTCACAATTCCCGGGTGTGACTCATGAGCTAACTGGATGAATGTATCCCTTAGCTTGGCAGGTACTACAACGCGTTCTGTGCGCAGAAGCAACCCATCTACTACCGAGAGCTCGTCTCGTATTTCGTAGTACAGAGTCAGTTCTGCGGCAAGTCTTTTCCTTGTTGGCCATGATGACTGGATAAATTGCATTACCTGCCGTAGTATGTCATCCTCCGCGGTAGCAACCTGAAGATTCTCCCGATGTACAGACGATGTAACCAAGGACACAACCTCTTCATCAACATGGAAGCCCCCTTCTGTGTCTGGCACGGGCAGTCTGGACAAGGCATCTGCTACCTGGTTGTGGGCTCCGCTGCGGTACTGTATTTTGAAGTTGTAGCGCAGCAGTCGTGCGGTCCACCTTGCAATACGAAGTGGCCGCTGTCCTGTGCTACGGGATGAGAGCAGTGCCACCAAAGCCTGGTGATCCGTCAGTAGAGTAAATGATCTGCCCCAGAGGTAAACGTGCAACTTCTCGCAGGCCCACAGACAGGCAAGGGCCTCGCGCTCTCCAGCCGAGTATTTTCGTTCTGTCTCTGTTAATGTCCGCGATGCAAATGCCACAGTACGCACATGGGACCCCTCCACTTGCTGCAGTACGGCACCGAGACCGTACGCAGAGGCATCTGTTGCGACAATAACAGGTAGCGTCGGGTCAAACATTCGGAGGACCTTGTGGGATGCTAGAAGTCTTTTTACTCCCGCAAAGCTCTCTTTCGCAGCGTCATCCCAGTCGAAGTGCACGTCTTTGCGAAGTAGACGACGCATTGGCTCTACTTGCTCTGCTAGTCGCGGCACCAATTTGGAATAGTATTCAACTAGCCCCAAAAAGGAGCGTAGCGTGGCTGCATCTCTAGGCGCAGGAGCATTGATGATTGCATCAATCTTGGTCTGGAGCGGTGCTATACCCTCTGCGCTGACGCGATGGCCTAAGAACGACAGCTCTGACGTGTTGAAGACGCATTTTTCGTTGAGCTTGAGCCCAGCTTCTGCTATTCGTTCCAGCACTTGCTCCAGGTTTTGCCTGTGTTCGCTCTCCGTCTTGCCAAAAATGATTATGTCATCCAAGTAGCATAAGACCCCTTTGCAACCTCCAAGAATTTTCGTCATGATCTGCTGAAACGCAGCTGGTGCCGATGCCAACCCGAAGCAGACCCTCTTGAATCTAAAGAGGCCATCGTGAGTTATAAATGAAGTTAGGTCCCTGCTGTCTGGGTGCAGCACAACCTGGTAGTAGGCTGATGCCAGGTCCACCTTGGAAAAGCAGCGGGCTCCATTGAGGGCATGAAGCAGCTCCTCCATATGGGGCAAAGGGAAGTTGTCTGCTACTATAGCTTTGTTGGGCTCCCGGAGATCGACACACAGTCGAATGCTACCATCTGCTTTGCGGGCTACTACAATAGGAGATACCCACTCGGAAGCATTGACTCTCCCAATGACATCAGCAGCAAGTAGCTTCTCAATCTCGTCAAATACCGGCTGGCGGACTGAAAATGGTAGGGGTCTCAGCTTCTGTGCGACTGGCGCGATGGAAGTTTTCATCTTAACTTTGTGCTGCACACCTCTTACAAGTCCCAGGCCAGGCAAAAACAAGTGGCCAAACTTGGTCCACAGTGTTGGCGGCATTCCAAACTTGGGAGGGCCAAGGGATTTTTCATGCCTGGGGCTTTGGGGAAGGCTTGAACTCATTGCTGGAAGCTCTCGGCATTCCTGCGTGGACATTTGCAGGCAGCGCAATTCCTCTCCCATGATGCGAAGGCCAAGTGCTTGGACAGCATCCAGGCCAAGGAGAGATGTACCACATGGCGTAACATGAAAAGTTACAATGGCTTCTTTCCCCTTGTATGTGACTATGGCTTGAAATGACCCGAGAACGGGAATCTTCCTGCGCGAAAAATCCAGCAATGCAAGATGGGAACTTGTCAGTTGTACTGCGTTTGCGAACAAGCCTTGGAATTGGTGCTCACCCATAATAGACACGGCCGAGCCAGTGTCCACCAAAAAGTTCATGGTATGCACCCGTGTCGTCGCGGTAACTGACGCGACATTGACATCCACATAGACGCCTGTGCTCTTATCAGTACGGACCGCCAAGATGCTAATGACACTGGTAGCATCCTCTTCCGGAACGATTTCCTGGACCTCTGCAGAATACCCTTCTCGGCCGCGACGGTAGCTGCGACATGCTCTCTTAAAATGGCCGCGGCGTCCGCAGGCAAAACATGTGCGACCGCGCGCGGGACATTCCGTAGGCGAACACCGTGCTGCGCCGCAGTTTCCACAGGCATTTACATTTCTAGGCCCGGGGACAGCAGCGGCGGCGGCCTTCATATCAGGTGAAGGTGCGCTGTACGCGCGTGAGCAGCTGAAGTGGCGACGGCCCGGGAGGCGTGTGCCATTATCGCCGTTATCTCGTCGATCGTGCCTGGCTGAGCTGTCTCGCAACTGCTGCTGAATGCGCTGCACAGGATTGGCGAAGGCTTCGGATTCACGCTGGGTTTGCTCACGAAGCCGTGCTACCTCGACAGCATGATCGAACGTAAGGTTATCGCCCTCCAGCAGCAATCGCTCTCGTAGCCGCGGGCTCGTGACGCCTGCTACGAACTGTTCACACAGGTTTTCGTCCGCTTGAGTGGCGAAATTGCAAAGAGCTGCTAACTCCCGAAGCGCTACGGCGAAATCAGTGATGGGCTCACCCTGCAGTTGACGACGCTCCCGGAATCGATGGCGTTGAAGGCGGACGTTGCAAGGGGCGGCGAAATGCTTCGAAAGCATCTCAACGGCTACTTCGTACTCGTCGGGTGGGCGTAGGGCTTCCGTGGTCATGTCTTGCGTTCCAGTAGGTGCAGTGGTTCCGATGATTCCAGCGGCGGCATCTGGCGTGGCCGTGACACCGGGTGCAGCACTCGTCGTCTCTGCCTTGGTTTGCGTCGTACTAGGTGGAAGCGCGTCGAAAATGCGCTGTCCTTCCGTCCCAAGACAGTGCAGCAGGAGGGCTCGGCGACGGGGTGCGGGTAGCTCGTTCGCTCCGGACGCCGGCAGAAACATTTCGAACAGTCGTAACCATCGGGCCCATGGCACATCGGGCGTGCCGGGGGTGGCTAGAAAAGGAGGAGGTGGCAAAAGGCCCGTGGAAGCCATCCTCGTCGCCAGAATGTCGTGTAGCCGGCACGGCGACACGTGAAAGTAACCACACTACACCACAGTACGATCCATGACAATAACCCAGTTTAATCAGCGAGTATCGTTTATATACACACGAGCGCAGTAGCGCCATCTATTGCGAGTCCAATGACTTGGAAGGCCATCTGGTGTAAACGCACAACACTACAACGAGATAACAACCCGGATACATATGCACATGATTGAGGCGTATGTAGAAGCGCATGAACTTCCAGGAGAATGAATTTTCCATTCTAAGAAGACCTGACTCTACTTTTCTAATCGTCAATCTAGGAGAGCACAAGTTCAGAGTTTTCACTTCTGAATATTTAGACGACCTTTACTTTGGTTCAAGTAAACGTGTTTTTGTTTTCTTGGATGGAATCTAAAAGCCGTCGTAAGAGGAGGGGTTGGCGTAAAACTGCTTCGCATAACCAAAGTTTCTAATACATTACGTCTGTGGGAATCACGCTGGCACCGAACCTATTCCTCGTAAAATGCGGGTCATCGCGAAGCCGGGGGACATATTCCAAGTTTCACTGTAATGTATTTATCTTGTCATGGCTTAATCTTCTAAGCATGCTATCTCAAGAGCGAGGCATCATGAGAACTGATCAGCATGATGATTAGTGTATGTCCTATGCTTTAAAGCTAATTTTATGGAAATAATAAATCTTAGGTTTGAAGCGATGTTGAAGCAAACAGTGAGTTGGTCTAATGATGCCAAATTACATTCAAATAGTATATATATCACATGTTACAAATAAAAATGAGCATATTTGTTAAAACCCAGCTAACCTGCACAATATTTCTTCAAAGTTGAAACAAGGCATATGCAAATGTCATTCTTTTTATTTGTAAGGAAGTGGATACAACATTAAAAAATAGTAGCAGGATTCAACTTTCTGTAGACTGCAAGTCATAACCTGTAAAATTTGTTATGTTTTAAAAATTTACATTACTTAGAGCATATAGGTCTGTATAACACGCACGTAAACTTATAAAATGATAATCGATGTGAAGGTAATATGTTCATTTAACCTCAAATCAGAGCTTCGCGGCAGTGCGGATTTCCTCTGGATAAACATTTTTATGACTCATCACCATTCCACTGCAGTGAGACCACCCTTACAAAGACAGCTTGGGCCTGTTGGTACGACATAGTGTAAGAAAACCAGACAAAGAAAGACACATACGGTATGTGTCCTGCCTGTCTCGTTTTTTCACACTGCTTCCTTCCAACTTTACAAACAGTTACATGTAGACTAACATAGACCTATTCATTCATTTTCAATGCTTTGAAAAATACAATTTCAATTTGAATGAAAGCAAATTTGAATAGTATAAAATTTGGTGGAATATTTGATTTGCTCAATTAATCACACAAGACTATTTGAAACTTAAATTAAATTCTTGATCCTTTTGATGAAACGTGCTGGAGGTTCGACAGGTGGGCTAGTTGGTAACTCATACTATTCATTCTTGTATTCGTGTTGTGCTGTTCTTCCTCATCCGTTTTCTGTTCCCACGCTCCAACTTTGCTGAGTGGAGCTTGCAGAGTTTATGTACAGGCTCGTCCATTGTTAGGAAAAATGGCTGAGCGTGGCAGCACTCTGTGGAGTTCCAGTTCATCTGGAGTGGCGACGCTGCCAAATAAGGTGGTGCAGGCACGCAGATGTGCAACAGCCAGGCAAAAGCAGCGCACTCCAATGCTTTTGTAGACAACATGGAGAAGACATGTGTCTGTCTTTGTGCATCTATACCACGGCCATGTCGAGTCATATTCACACCAAGAGCAATTAATTCAGTACATTTGTGAGCCGACTTCAAACGTGCAGTTCATATTTAGTAATACAGTCGAACCCACTAGCAACGATCCCAGATAAATGGTCGAACATAAGAAATGTCACAGTTTCGCCGCAAGGGCAAAGCAATGAATGTGACAGCAACAACTTCGAAAGTAACGCTGAGAATGACAAGCAGATCAAAACGTGCAGTGCGCTGCTCACGCACAAATGACGCATGAAAACTACATACACAGGATGAGAGCGAACTAATAACGTTTACCGCTCGACACTTAACACGCTGTTTAAACAAAACCGATGCACAAAACGTCATCAGAAGTACAGATGAGTGCAATTTAACAAGTGTCCCAGTTGTTATACTTCGCTGTGTATGAAAAGCGCGCTCTTTTTCCAAACGGGGCCTGTGCAGCGAACGAAGTGATTAACTAACACAATCATTCTGGTGAAAGCCGAAGGCATACGATTCTCCCCACCAAAAAATAAGCGCGCACACAAGCATGTAACCACCCCCATTCACAGGGCAATGTATGCGTGGGATATGAGTGCCCGTCAGCGCATCACGACGAGCTGGTTGTCGAGCGCGGACAGCTTTTCTTTCTTTTTTGAGTTCTCATATATGGAGATGCGTATACATATACGGTGAATTACGGCGGCAGTGGCGATGGCAAAAAACCAGCCGAGACTGTCCATATAATTGCTGTCGACGAAAAACCACACTTCAGGGCTCTTCAGGGCACTTACGATTTTCCTATGCTATCCATGGAAGCTGCATCCACATACAGCGAAGATTTTCCTAAGCCTCCTACTTTCACGACAAACACTTCTGCCACGGTTGTGGAAGAAATATGGTGCATACAAAGTTAAAAAAAGTTAAAACAAGCATTCTAAAGCACGTGATAAGCACACGCTCGCGCGTGCCCCACTGCAGTTTCCTTGCAACGATCGCAGACATTGGCGAGCACCACACGCAGACATCGGATACTGTGAGTAAGGTCACTCACTTTCTAGGCATTTCTTTACTGGCTGAATTGCTGGGCCCCTCACGGATCTCCTCAAAAAGAATGTGGCTTTTTCCTGGCGTGATGACCAAGAACATTCATTTGCGTCGTTGATTTCTGCGCTCACATCACCACCTGTGTTGGCTCATTTTGACCCAGCCGCTCGAACGGAGCTTCGCGACGCAAGTGGCCATGGCATAGGGGCAATACTAGCGCAAATGCAGAACGGCACAAACCGTGTCATAGCGTACGCTAGCCGCCTACTTTCTCAGTCGGAAAGGAACTATTCAATTACTGAGCGAGAGTTCCTGGCTCTCATCTGGGCTATCGCAAAATTTCGTCCGTACCTGTATGAGCGCACGTTCGCAGTCATCACAGACCACCATGCGCTCTGCTGGCTGTCAACCCCTTAGGATCCTACAGGAAGACTCGAGCGATGGGCATTGTGATTGCAGGAGTACAGTTCTCTGTAGTGTACAAGTCTGGCAAGCTTCACAGTGATGCCAACTGCTTATCTCGACACCCTGTTGATCCACCCGACTCCTCTGAGTTGGAAGCTGATGCCAGCATCCTAGCCATAACAGATTTTCTGCAAATAGCCTACGAACAACGCCGAGATCCATCGCTGCTATCGATGATTGACCGTCTTTAATCCGGCAATAAAGAACCTTCAGTGAGCCATTTTTTTTTTTTTTTTCAAGACAACATTTTGTACTGCCGAAACTTACAGCCCGATGGCGCGGAACTTTTGCTCGTCGTCCCACGTCATCTGCACAAGGACATATTGCAAGAACTTCACAACGCCCCAACTTCCGGACATTTAGGTGTCTCCAAAACCTATGACCGTGTCCGCCGATGGGTTTTCTGGAAGGGCCTTTATCGTTCCGTTCGTCGCTACGTTGCAGCATGTGACCTGTGCCAGCGTCGGAAGAAGCCTATGTCTTTCTCTGCCGGTCACCATCAACCTATTGAAGTTCCAGCCGAGCCGTTTCATCATGTGGGTTTAGATTTATTAGGTCCCTTCCCAACATCGGCAATGGAAAACAAATGGATAGCAGTAGCTACGGATCATGCCATTCGGTATGCAATTACTCGAGCACTACCGACCAGCTGTGCAACGAACGTCGCAGAATTCTTACTCTATGACATCATCCTTCAGCATGGCGCTCCTTCTCACCTACTCACGGACCGTGGCCGCTGCTTCCTGTCACGTGTGGTTGACGACCTCCTTAGATCCTGTGCTATGCGGCACACCTTTATGACTTCTTACCATCCTCAGACTAACAAACTTACTGAACGCCTCAACCGCACACTGACGAACATGCTTGCTAGGTATGTTTCTGACGACCACACCGATTGGGACACTGCCCTTCCGTTCGTAACCTTCGCCTACAACTCGTCGCGTCATGAAACTGCCGGCTACTCACCATTTTATCTTCTCTTTGGCCGTGATCCCTTACTACCTTTCGATACCCTCCTTGCGCATGACCTTCCGTCCACCGCTTGGTATGCACAAGATGCCATCTCCCATGCTCTGATCGCACATCGCACGTAGAATAGCTCGCGCCAGGTTCTCATCGTCCCAGAGAGCACAAAAGTCGCTCTACGACAGCCGACATAGGGATGTCGATTTTTCTCCGGGCTCTCTCGTGCTACTGTGGCTGCCATCGTGTCTTGTCAGCCTGTGCGAGAAACTTTTATTGCAATACGTTGGGCCTTACCAAGTTCTCTGCCAAGTCACACCTGTCACCTATGAAATTTCTCCTACTACAAAAGCCCACTGTTACATACAGAAGTGACATTGTGCTTTTTTCTCGCCTGAAGCCCTATCACAGTGACCCGTCCGTCTAATAACAGTAGGCACCGGGACGGTGCTTTGCCACCCGGGGTAATGTCATGGGTATAGAAACGTACCTCAGGCACGTGTGCAGAAATGACGCAGAAGAAATGAAGACGACGATGTTGTTGTGGGGCCGTGTCTGGACTGCCCTGTTGTCCTGCACCCTTGCACACTGTGTGCAGTGTTAGCCCAACCGGCGTTAACTTATTGAATACTCCCCGTTACAATATATCCGCTATCGAACGTGGTTCAAAATGAGTCGAAAGCCCGCCAAATTGTAGTGCTGTCAGCGCTACCTCATGGCCACGTCGAGGCCGCTGCACAGCTGATGCTGCTTTAACAAAAAATGGTGACATCACGCACACTAGCATTTCGTCTGCTAGGAGCACATGTGCAGTCAGTTCAGCTGTGTCTCTGATGATGTAGACTAAAGCCCTTTCATGTGTTTTCCGCCGGCTAGGTTAAGTAGTGCGAACTCATTCTTTTCCTCTCCCTTCAGCCCCGGCCTCGAGAAGGGGCCTCATACTGCCAGTGAAAACCAACTCGTTCGCCAACACAGGATTTACCCTGGGCAGCTCGACGCAAAGTGAAGCGAGCGAATGCGGCTGTTCTTCTTAGGCGTCTAGTCCCTCTGTTCATCGGCGCGTACAAAGTTAACCCACTGGCTGCGTTAAGGTTTGTGACTTGGAAAGGCATGAAACGCCACGCAATTTCCGCTTTTTCCACGCTTCGACGTGCAGGTTCTCACTGAGCAGCAGTTCCCTGACACTCTGGCACTTATTGTCACTCTGAATGATTGTACTCACGCTGTGGAGCACATGACAAATCAGTCGATGCGACACGATGAATCGCACACACACTTCAACACAGCAAGGAGAAACATTAGTGAGAGGATGGCCGGCAGTCGGCTCCAAACACACTTAGATCGTCGACGTCATTGTTACTAGCGTATTGTCACTCAGGATGGTATTTGTGGAATGTATCACACCAAACATGTGGCACTAGTGTTGATGTCACAGGGCAGTCTATTTTCTATTTTTTCTCCTCAGCTTTTCTACGCTGTTTGACATCGAATTACCTTTCACGCGAATAACTTTCTTGCCACAGATGCCATTCAAATTTTGCCAAGAAGACCTATGCATACCAAGCGATCAAATGATGGGCACATCTCGATCTTGAAATTTGATGTCAGTGCTACTTTAATCTTGTTATCGACGGTTTGTTTTGATGCTTCGGGGGTAGCTTGCTGCAATGTTGGTTTCTTGCAATCATGACCTCGTCGTGCTTGCTACAATGTTAACAGCGTCATTACGGTCGTCGTGCAAGGTTGCCGCGACATAGGTAGAGTGCGTTGTAGCGCACGATTTTGGGTGCCCCTCGAGATCACAGCAGATACCACTGTTGCGGTTAAACGATTGCGAGAAAAGATAGCCGCAAAACGTTTTTATGGCGTGCGCGGGCGGCCCGGGGACAGCTTGCAAAAAATAGCACCATCAACCAACGAAGATAATTAAAGTGCAGTGAAGCTGTTTCCAAACAGCATATGCATATGTCAATTGCCAAAGACTAAGTGACCTAACTTTTTTTGCATTACCTTATTTTTTGCTCCTCCTGAAAAAGTTTTCATAAAATTTACCTCGCGTAATAAACGCACTTCCACTTTGCTCAGATTTTTCCAGAAAAAAAGTGCGTTCATTACGCGAGTAAATACGGTAAAGGACACTTTCGTTTATAGCTGCCAAACTGATGCACAGTTAAGATTGTCAATCCACAACAATGGAATGCGTGCAAACATGGAACTATGCATGGCACATTTTATCAGTCTAAAAGCAGCACCTGGATCAACATGAAAGGAGCAAGAAGTGCGTTTTGACGCAACCGTGGCAATGGTGCCGAAATAAATAGGACTAGAATGCTGAAGCCATGTGGGGCCTAGTCAAGCTGCGTTTGTATCCCAGCTTTTTTCCCCCATTCCACACCACACATTGCATCTCTGCTATGACTTAAAAAAAATATATATATAAACGTGTAACTCTTTGGTGAAGTAAACTTCAAACAAAGTGCACACAAACACACAAAAAAGGAAAGAGAACAAGACAAAGCGCTAGTCCAGTTGTCCCCCCTTTTGTGTCCATATCTGTGCGTGCTTAGATCAGCTACGCCATGCATTTCAACCAACTAGCCCAGTTATCGATTCTCGTGCTGAGGCCATATGGCATATGAAATTCTTTGAAATAGGCCATGTGCATATGCCAAAGAGCATGGCATAACTTTCTTTTTAGAGCAATTGTTTCGTTCCGTAGAAGGACTGAAAGCTGAGCCAGTTGGTGAGAGTACTTTTTAGTTTACATTTTTCAATAAATATTTAGTAGCGAGTCAGCGCTCCGGTTTGTTCCTTCTTTTCTTGTGTCCTTGTAATCGTGCGCCGAGTTAAAATATGTTCAAGTAATGTTTCATTCTAGCAGGTTGGTAAAACAAACAATAAAAAATGAAAAAGCATGTATTGAATGCACTATGAAGCTCTAGGGCATTCAGAGACTGCAAATACTAATGAAAGTGTTTCTCGATCGAAGCCAACACAAAACTATTACATTAAAGTATTGAATGTTTTGCACATTTCCACTTAAAACACAGTGAGGAGCTGTCAAGGTGCCATTAAGTAAAAAGAAAGCACAAAGCAGTAGCCTCCTTTTTGTGGAAGAATGAGAAGTGCTCACTCGTTGCGGGTGCTCAAGTAGCAGGGGGCACCGCGGTCACCCAGGACACGCAAAAGCTCCTCACGTGACGATCCTGGGTAGACGGTGCCGACAAAGTTGCATGGATAAGGACGTTGGCCCCCTGATGCCAAGAGTGTGCTTGGGGCTTTGGGGAAGCCACGGTACCTGCAAAAAGCATGCTTAAATGAATTTTTTATAAATGCTACCACTTGATATAAAGTGGATAGTTTTTTTTACTGAGCTGTGAAAATAGCAAAATTTGGGAGCGAAGTGAATTCGAATATTGAAGTGCAAGTGTGAATCAAATGGAATATTTCTTAAATATTTATGGACTATTTTTTTAATACATCGAGGTGAAAATGCAGAAAAACAAAGTTGGAGAAGATTCTCAGGCATATTCTTATGAGATAGCAACATGAAAGTGTTTCTTAGGGCTAGGTTGATGGAGCGCTGGTGGGTTGGTGTTTCATAGCTATCTTATCCAAATTGAGGCAATGCAGATGTGGAATTGTATTTATGTATGCAACTACAGTGCTGCTCACAACACTTTACACATGAACGGCAATGATGGCGTGTCTCCTCGTTTTCAAACTTCAGCCCAACTGATGTGGCAGACAAGGGTGTGCTCCCTTCGAGTCTGGGATTCCACATCTACTTCGTAGACATCAACATACAAGAATTAAAATTTTGGATGCTAAAAGTCCTTGGCAACCAATTTTTCCGGACTTTGTGCCCAAATTTTAGGTCCAATGCAGCATTGATTAGGCCCCCACCCTCCTCTGCCACATCTATAGTCTTCATGTTGGAACCAGCGTTTTTTTGAGTCAATATGTTTGCAACTGTAGTAGAGATTAAAAGGCAGCTTTGCTGCAACATGAAAGTGTGATGGGGTAAACCATATGGAAAAGCTTAAGTGGTTGCTATCAAGGTGACGTTAAAACAAAATGCCAGGGTGAATCAAATGGAATAGCAAATACTATAATAAAATATTCGAAATATCAAATAATTGCACACCCATAAGTTTTAAAATTTTTGCCACATGCATTCAGACCTACGTAGCCGCCATCTATAAAGCGCATCATTGAGTGCCAGTTAAAAAAAAAAAACTTTCCTTTTGACTTAGCACACGCCTGCTGCGCAGGTGGCATGGATGCTATAAGTGTCGCTAGAGACCATGGTTTCATCCCAAACAAATGCCTCCTGATGTGGCATTCAGTGGTTATTTTTTTTCACTCCGACGGTGCGCATTGCCTTCAGAACTGTGTGGATGCCAACTATGACCATGTGGCCAGTAAATGTGGTTTCAAGTGCAGCCAAGGTTGCACTTTGCAGTGTCATTCTGATTCACTTCATTGCACATGCAATTTCACAACGGCCATACATGATGGAAGCTAGTGATTGGAAGAGCGATTCTGCTATGATCTGCAAGTCGCATCCAACTCACTGACTACATCATGATGGACAAATGATCGGTCACCAGCCAGTCTAATAGTGAAAAGATTATGGACACTTGGACAATTGGACAATTATGGACAATTAATTGGTGGCGATGGCAGGGAAGGGTAGAGGACAGGAGAGAAGTTACAGGCTGACGGAAAATTTTGCTATTAGTGCTCTTTGCAAAATAACAAGATCTGAAAATTTATTCAGAAAACAAATGTCCCTCAACGTAGCATACATACGTTTGTTGTTTTCTTAATAAGTCAGCGATAAACTAAATTAAACCAGTGAATTCAACATTGGGAATTAGGAATTCAACATTCGGCTAACCCAGGGGAGGACAGGGGCTTCACTCTTTTGGGGCAGCCCAGAGAGCAGAAATAGGTAATGCTATTTCGGAGCAGCTTTGGAGCAGTAAAAGGAGAGTTTGGGGGCCCCAAGCAATGTGTTTTGGAGCTATGCAAAAGTTATTTATTTATTTATTTATTTATTTATTGGCACTGCAATCCCCTGGATGGATTTTAGCAGGTGGGTACAAAAGACGTAAACATCAGCATATAACACCAGGCAAACAGATGGAACAGCCTATCACGTTTAACTTTGTAGGCCGCCATATAGTAACATAAAGGAAACAAATAACGATCACTTGCGTTTTATAAGGTAAACAAACGTAACAAAATATTACCGATGGCACATCAGTCTCATCTCAAGAAAAGAAAACAAAGCTAGCACACAAGTAAATTTATTTATCTGTTTTTCCAGACTAGCGGCAAAGGATGTTAAAGATTGTGTTGTGACTTGATGGTTATTTAAACTATTCCAATCCTGCACAGTTTTTGAATATTTGAAGCAGTTGTTGCGGGTACGAAAGGGAGTTATTGTACGATCATGGCGTTGTAGAGTGGTCTAACCTGAAGACAATGAAATATTTTTTTCAATATCAATCTTGTAACCCCACTAATTATTTGATATAAATATTTTATTCGGGATATGCAGTTTCTTTCTGAAAGTGAAGCTAAGTTAGCTCTGACTAACAGTTCATTTACTAAGGTTTGTTCATAACTGTTATATATGAAGTAAACGGCTCTTCTTTGTATTTTTTCGATTTTATGAATGTTAATTTGAGCAAATGGATCCCAGATCACGGCAGCATAATCAAGTATGGGGAGGACTATCGATTTGTAAACAAGAACACGGCCACATGGAGGGGAGAGTTTCAAAGTCCTTCGTAAAAAGAAGTTTATGATTAGCCTTGGAAGTTACTATGTCAATGCGTTTTGTCCAGTTAAGATCCTTTGTTATCCGCAACCCAAGATACTTGTAAGATTGAACCTCTGAAAGAATGGTATTTTTTGTAAAGTATTGAAAATTTAATTTGTTTTTCTTATGAGAAAAGGACATGTACACCGTTCTTTCGAAATTAATTGACATTTGCCAAGCCTCGCACCAGGAAACAACCTTGTTAAATGACTAGATTAATAATACTTGGTCTTTTGAGGATTCTATTTCAGAGTAAATAATGCAATCGTCCGTGTAGAGCCTAATCTTTATAGGGATACCATTTACTATGACATTAATATATAAAATAAGTAGAAGGCGACCCAGAACGGACTCTTGGGGGACGCCAGAGTCAACAAAAACCCTGCGAAAGGAAAGATTATTAAAAACTACAAATTGTTCTCTGTTTTTCAAGTAGGCCGACATCCACTTAACAAGTTGATCATTTTTGAGAATTTTTGCTTATTTGTATACTAGTTTATTGTGTAAAACCTTGTCAAAAGCTCTTGAAAATCCATAAAAATTGCATCCGTTTGTTTTCCATTAATAATTGAGGTAACAAAGTCGTGTATTGTTGATATTAATTGTGCCGTTGTTGAAAATACCTTCCTGAATTCATGCTGATGTTGGTTTAGGATATTACGTTCGTCCAGAAAATATGAAATATATTCTGGATAATGTGCTCGAGAAGCTTACAAACGGTTGAAGTTAGCGAGACAGGGGCGATAATTTTTGAAAAGTTAGTTTTGAAGCAGATTGTTTAAAGTCCCATCTCACTGATAACTAAAATTTTTCTTTCTGGTTAATGAAAAAATCCCAATGATGTTTACTGAACATTCAACAGTGATGAAGGGACTAGACTTACCACATGTTTTAAAGGCTTATAAGTGCAATATTGAATACAAAAGATGTCTCGTTAAAGACAGGAAGTGCACAGACACTACATGTAAACCAACTTGACCAACTTAGTATCTTAGTACCTTACCACAAGTTTCTATATATGCATCTGAAACAAGAAACATCAAAACTGAAAGCATATTAACTCAAAGAAAACAGGACATAAGTGATGCTTTGAATAGCTACAATGCCCCAGACGAATAAACAATGGTAATGTTAGAATGTTGAAACATTAAAAATGAAAAAAAAAAGGCAATGCATCCCACATTAACTGGAGACTAGAGATTAGCTAATAAAAGCTACCTTCATTTTAAACCCAATTAAGACACCATAAAATAAATTTATGTTTCGGTCATTAAAGCACCACAGCCAACATCAGAACTGCGAAGAAAATAGCAATAAACAATGCACTCATCATGCCATTGTCAGGGGATGGGGAGGAAAATTTTTTATTAAGATAGAAATTATATGGACACTCTCAACTGGTTTTTGTCATTGCTGTCATGTGTCGTGTAAAGCGCAAGTTGCTGACATCCCCCATGCATCACAAGTTCTACCCGCGGGTAAACACATGCAAGTAGGGGCGACAAGCGCTGCTCAAGCACAGATCAAGCTGGCAGCCGATCTTCGTCGCTCGAAGAGTGCATGTGATAAACCTGCCGTCAAATGCTCAAGCAGGAAGGAAATGCGCCGCCCGTCTTGAATGAGCATGACAAGATGTGACAAGCATGAAAAGATGGGAAAGCGATAGTTCGTGGAGCAACTGTGAACTTCAATTCTGAAGGGGCAGTCGTGACCGCTGGCGTGCACACTGTCTCAGCAAGTTTGAGCACATGGCTTGTGCTGATACTACGTGCTGCATTCTCAACACGACACTAGCGAAACGAACATTTCTCCCTGGAGCAGCTGCATTTTCTTACACCAGCAATTTGTAGAGTTACGTGATAGAGGATCCGAAAATAGTTAGTTGCCAGCCTTGCTTCGTACAATTTGTTGAGATTGCATTCATTGTTTGATCCTTGAGGAGAAACTAACTTTTTTTAGGTTTGTGCAAATAGCGAATTTTCGGTTCGAAGTGAATTCGAAGTGAACAATCATTTGGGTCAAATAATTTTAAATTGAATTCGTATAGTATATATATCACACATCACAAAAAAAACACGTGTGTTTGTCATGACCTAACTAACCTGCTCAATATTTTTTAAAATTTTAAACAAGGCCTTTAGTAACACCATTTTTTCGCATCAAAGGAAGTGGAAACAACCTTGAATAGTATTAGCAGGATATGACTTTTGGTACGATGCTAACGATAGCCTATAAGCTACGTTACATTTTAAAGTTTGCTATACTTACAACATATAAGTTGTATTGTGAGCTTTCAAACTGAAAAAAAAAGAAATCTATCAATGGGAGGGCAATACCTTCATTTAACCTTGAAGTGGGGCTTTACGGTAGCTTGAATTTCTCATAAATATGTGTTTTCATAGCTCATCATCACTTCACTGCAGGGAAACCACTTTTACAAGAAGTTACATGCGAACTGATATACATTTGAATAAGTGCTTTCATGGTTTAGCACCCCTCCACTGCAGTGAAACCACCTCTACAAGGTGTAACATGCCAATTGGTATGCACCATTTCGTTCGTCTCAAATAATCTAAAATTTTCAAGAATTTAAATTCAATTGAAGTGAATTTGAATACTGCATTATTCATTCGAATATTCGAAGCATTCGAATATTCACACAAGCCTAACTGTTTGTTTGTTTTTTTTCCAGTTTTTATGGTATGATGGTCTCCATCACAGAGCGTGTTTGGCAGATGCTCGGCAACAGCAAGGCCAGTTTTTCGCAACACCATTGTTGCCTTTGTAGTTCCACTAATTGCTTCACTGTTAAAAAAATAGACTCATGCAATGACGTCTGCACACAAACACCAACTTAGCAGGGTCCACACATTTTGCTCACGTGGCGCAGATTCATGCATGGTGTTAAATCCATGCATGGTCTAACACCATGCATGAACTGAATTATTACATGACCAAACTACATGCGATATGAATGCGGCTGTGCCATTTGTGTATCCAAATTGTGTTGCTTGGTTGATGATAAAACTGCTAAACATGGTGTTGTATGCACAAATTGCCATCTCTGCAAAGCTTGGCGCAGCAGGTCTGATTGGCATAGAATGAATGGCACAGCACTTCCACCACAGCTAACCAGATCATTTTTTTCTGGTCATGAGAAATAAAAGTTCATAGGCTTTTACTGTATAAGGCACAACAAAACAATTTTATGGAAAAGCCTGTGTTTTTACGCGAAAACATTCTAAACACTGGAATCTACGTAAAACTTTCCTCCAATGTTGAATTAAAACCATAAGAAGACCATAGTTGGCTACAATCTACAAATGCAAGCTACAATGCAAGCTACAATGCAAACTCTACCCACATTCATGACTGGCCAAACGATAAAGAATTTTTATAGACATTCCATTCAATACCATTTGGTTATTTCCGAGACATCAAGCACTTTTTGTGCATTTGAAATAGAATCGAACCCCTTTAAAGAGACACTTAAATAAGAACCAAATGGGTATAAGAGACACCAGTGTGCCTACATTTAAAACAGATGTTGGTAAGAGAATGCATACGTGGTACCCTGCTTATAAAAGACACCTCGTATAAAAGACAAGAATTTCTCCCTGGTGCGTGTCTCTTATAAAGATGTTCAATCATACTTGGTGTTCCCATACACATTCATTTTATTGTTGCTGATTTCGAGCACAAAAAATGAGGATCCTAGCAAATGTTAAGAGAGATTTTGACATCACTGCTTAGCCAAAAATTATATTTCAGGTAGGTGCGATCAACTTTTAGTTTTCAATGTGCGATATATACATTAATGCAGGAAAAAGTATACATTTTGTGTGAAAGCAAACCAGCTTTTACGACTCTCTTAGAAATGTGGTTGACAAGTGCACATGGTTCTGTGGTGGAGCCTGTACTTAGGTTGTTACTAGGTATAGTTGAAGAAAGCAGAGTGCAAAACTCACGTGGCCACACCCAGGGGCCATTGAAACACCTCTACATCGTCCACTAGCGGCGTGTCGTAGATGATGAATGCAGCTGACACCCTGCCACCGCGTGACTTGAGATATGGCAGCAGCCAAGTGTTTGCAGAGCACGCCTCATCACCTAACAGGACGACGGCGACTCCCTTGAGCCGATGGAAGCTAGGCAGGGCATCCAGCCAAGCCCGAGCAGCTGCCACCTTGGTGGGCTCTCGTCCATTAAGCACCAGGACGAGGTGCGTCACGTCCTGGGGTACTGTTGTTGGCACAATCCAAGGGCCAGTCCTAAACCTACATTTTCAGCAAGGTTGAAGGGATACAAATGAGTAAATAAACAAAAACATAAAATGCAATAGTATGGAAAGTTAAGCCAGTTGGTTTTAGGACATTCTTGGAAACATTTCAACACGCACTCAGTAGATGCGAAAGTGGAAGGCGAGAAGACATATGCAAGGGTTTGTCTTCTCGCCTTCCGTTTTCCCATCTACTGTGCGCGAGTTGAAATGTTTCCAAAAAACATAAAAAGTCCACTTGGAAGATGGGACTGCTCCAACAAACAGAGGTCATTTAGCATATTTCTGAAGAGTTGGTTGTATTGTGGAAGGATTGTGAGCATGCTAAGAGTAGTATATCAGTGGCTGTGACATCGTGTGCATAGCATGAAAGCAGGGTCTATGTTTTCCTGTCCTGCTAACTTCTATCAATTCACCCCTCTTTTCCATTCAAGTCGAAATGTGACCCAGCAGGGAGCACTGTTCGCTGCCAGCGCAGTTTACACTGGTCCTAGAAACCGTAGTGGGAGCAGGGCGGGCTGAAATACATGGGAAGTGGCTGACATGGCTGGTGCTCATGTTTCTGGAGACCTGTGATGTCATCTCTTCTAGTTCACAGCACAGCCACTAGATGTGGCAGTTTGTGAAAAACTCGATAATTTTGTTATTTTATTCTAGTTTATACCTGAAAATAACCTTGCATTAACTTATTTCAACACCCAAGTTTTCAATCGTGCTGAATATCTAATTCGAACACACAATTCATGCTCATTCATGCAACAATGTGTCTTCAAGTGGCAAACCAAGAAGCCCAAATCGCTGCCTTACTGAAAATCTCAGTGGTAAAAGTTTTCTTCAGTATCTCTACAATGTTGCAGGTCTTAATTTAGCACAACACTAAATGTTGAATCATATCAGTGTCACACAGTCACTTCTAATCACAGTCAGGCCTGATTTGGATCAAATATTTCGATCCCATTTTGTTCATTTACGAGTACATAGTATACCCAATTACTGTTGAGAAATTTGATCCCGATTGGGCTTAAGCACAATTAGTGGTGCACCATGTGAAACAGGTATCACATTTATTGAGCTCACTTTATTTGGGGCCACTATAAGGCTCTTGACGTTTTCTTATACATTCATACTACCAATTCTTTAGTGGCATTGTAACACTATTCGATTGCGCAAAACATCGCTTGTGTTCAGTACAGAGCTGATACATACATGTCTGGAAAGAAAGAAAAGAATAAAAAGTGGCAAAACTTATCACTATGTCCTTGGCTCTGGCGTCGAAAAAAGTTCAGATCGAGCGGCTTCCTCTGCTTGCTATATACCGTATTTACTCGCGCAATGAACGCACTCGCATGATAAATGCACCCCCAACTTCAGTACTCAAAATTTGAATTTTTTTTTCCCCGCGTAATAAACGCACCCCCTACATTCATCCGCTGCAGTGCCGCTAACCAACACTTGCCACCTCCTTGCCCGTTGAATCTCTTTTGTTTTTTATAATTATGCCGACATCTCTTGGCCATCTCGCCTCGCTCCCTCCTTCCTTTCACTCACTGCTGCACGCCGCATTACTTTTCTTTTTATCTGTGCGCCATGTCTCTACTATTTTTTAATTATCTATGCACCACAGCGGAGCTCACGAACAGTGCAAGTGTAGACATCGTAGCTGATGAAGCACACAGCGAGTGAAGGCCACAAAACTACCCGTGACAACCGGCGGTCGCACCCTGCAAATGAAAAACTTCAAGGCCCAACCACATGCACATAATTTTCGAGCAACGACTGTTGCCATGGTGGTTGCGAAGGGCCTTTCGTCGACATCGCGTCACAGGTTCCTAGAAAACCAGAAAAAAATTGCTTGTTGCCCAGAAAAGATCGCGACTGTTTCCGCAACATGGTAGCACCCCAAATTTTCATTTCGGTTGCGATTTGCTTTTCGCGCTTGTTATCCACGCGTACTTCAAAGAACGCAAGATATAGGCTGCCTTTTCTACAGTAACTTTTCAAGTGAACAGCGAGGTGGTGGTCGTGTTTTGTCATTAATTTTAGTATCAACGATTCGTTATGATACATTGGTGGCAGCTTGCTGAAATGTTGGTCACTTGCTACAATGTCAACGGCGATGGCGCGGTCGTTGTGCGAGATTGATGCGAAGATGATAAAGTGAGTTTCAGCGCACACTTTTGGGCACCCCTCATTATCACAGCAGATACCCCTGTTGCAGTTAAACAATTGCGAGAAAAGATAGCTGCAAAACGCTTTTATGGAATGCACGGGCAGCGCGGTGACCGCTTGCAGAAGATAGCGCCATCAACCACCAAAGGTGAGTGAAATGAAACAAGGAAGCTTTTTTTCAAACAGTGTATGCGTATGTCAATTGTGAAAGGCTAAGCAACCTAACTTCTTTTTTTTTGCATTAATTACTGCATTTTTTGCTCATCCCAAAAACGATTTCATAAAATTTGCCCCACATAATAAATGCACCCCCAACTTGCTGCGATTTTTCAAGAAAGAAAGCGGATTCATTACGCGAGTGAATAGGGTGATTGCACAGTAAAAGCTCGTTAATTCAGATTTTGTGGGTCTGGGAAAAATGCCAGTAATTCCCAATTATTGAAAGTATTCAGAAAACAATACACAAATGACCATTACATCATTTTTTTGCTGAATCTTGCCATGTTCCATTTCTCAAGTTTTGTTATCGCCCCAAAACACTACACAATTCTCAGCACAAAACGCACGTGCAGTTTTCGAGAAGCTTCCGGACTTTAGAAGATCATTTCGATAAGATCACGCCTACTCTGCAAACTGTACAGATTATTCTGGAACCTACGCCACCACCAGCGATAACGCTAGAACATTCCATGGCAAGAGTATAAATGCCGACGCACTTCGCCGCTTGTCAGTAGTTGAGCGACGGCCGACCCTCCGTTCGCCGCTATCAGTCCAAGACTGCTACTGTAATCGGACTTTCCGTTTACCGGGCACAGGTTCGCCCAAATAAACAGTTAAATTCCAACACAAAGTCTCCTGTCTTCGGCCACGTCACGACCCCGTGACATCTGGTGGAGGTGCTGTTTCTTCCATGTACCGAACGCCTCCTTCAAGCTGCGACCCCAGCCCGAGCGTCAAAGAAGACACGGACGCTAACCCTGAACAGCGAACAAGCCGCAGGCAGAGGGGACTACAACCAGAGTATGGGCCCCTTCCTGAAGCAGCCAGGCAGACTCGGATCCCGACATCAACTACTGCAACCATGACCGCCCCCGTGCAGCCTGCACCACTCCTGCTCCGGCAACCCAAAGAGCCGCCAACTTTTCGCGGTTCGCCACTGGAAGATCCGGAAAGCTGGATCGAAAGGTTCGACCGCGTCGCCGCCTTCAATGACTGGACAGACGATGACAAGCTCTGGCATGTGTATTCCGCCTTAGAAGATGCTGCTCGGACCTGGTTCGAGCATCAAGAGCGAAGCCTTACAATGTGGGACGTCTTTCTCGCCAGGTTTCTTACCGCTTTTGCAAGTGTTGTGCGCAAAGAGAAGGCCGCAGCTCTCCTCGAAACCCGCATGCAGATGCCAAATGAAAACGTGGTGCTATTCACTGAAGATATGATTAAACTTTTCCGCCACGCTGACTCCGACATGTCCGAGGAGAAGAAGGTCCGTCTGCTCATGCGAGGAGTAAAGCAGGATTTCTTCGCTGGGCTGATCAGAAACCCGCCAAAGACGGTCGCCGAATTCATTTCAGAAGCATCTACGATAGAGAAGACGCTCGAGTTGCGCACGCGGGAATATAACCGTAGCTTCTCGTCTACCGGCTACGCCGGCATTCAAGCGCTTGGAACCACGGACTTGCGTGAGACGATCCGAGCGATCGTGCAAGAAGAGCTGCAAAAATTACTTCCTTCAGCGCAGCCTCACGTGGAATCCATCGCGGACGTCGTACACCAGGAGATCCAGCAATCGCTGTGCGTTCCTCAGCCTCAAGAAACTCAGCTGCAAGCCATGAGCTATGCTGCTGCAGCCCGCCGCCAAGCCCCTCCTCCACGCGAGCCGAAACGCTGCCCCATCGCACTTCCGTCGCCAGACGCCACCGCCGCCACCACCCTTACCGACGACCTACCGTTCGCCAGCAGCCCAGCGCAGTACGCCGAGGAAGACTGACGTCTGGTGCACCCCTAACCACTGCCCGCTCTGCTACCACTGCAGCGAGGCCAGACACACATACCGCCGTTGCCAGTACCGACAGATGGGACTGTGTGGCTTCGCCGTCAATGCACCGCGTCCGCAGCCAGGAGAACGGCCACGTGACATCGCCGACTACCTGACAGGAACTCAATGGACACCACGAAGTCCTTCCCGTTCGCCATCCCCCAGCCGCCGCATGTCACCGCACCCCCGGCCGCACTCTGGCCCAACGCGGGGCTGGTCTCCTAGCCCGTATCCGGGAAACTAAGGGCAGCAACCGATGGAGGTGCGGTTGCTGTGCGACGAAATACCGAAGATCCTCTGACGACGGCGACGCCGCGACGGATCTTTCCGAACACAACGCCAACCAGGCAAAGCCTTGACAGCGAAACCTTACTTACCAAAGGTGACCTTACGACGCAAAATGGAAGCAGCGGAACAAGCCGACACCGCCGTGACCCGACGCCACGCCCTAACTGTAATGCGAAACGGCGAACTAGCGACCTGGACATTCTTATCGACGGCCACAGTGTGACCACTCTCGTCGATACTGGAGCCGACTACTCGGTCATCAGTGGGTCGTTCGCCGCGAAGTTAAAGAAAGTTAGGTCAGCTTGGGAAGGCCCTGAAATCCGCACAGCCGAAGGTCATCTTGTAACGCCTGCAGGAATCTGCACAGCGAGAGTCACCATTAACGGCCGTATTTATCCTAGAGACTTTGTAGTCCTACAGTGTTGCTCGAGAGATGTCATCCTTAGCATGGACTTCTTATGCCTCCATGGTGCTGTCATCAACCTAAAGACAAAGTTGATAACGTCAACCACAGAAGAAGCACTACCGCCGCGCACGCCGTCAGGAAACCATGCCTTGAATGTGCTGGAAGAACAAGTCACCATTCCGCCTCGTTCAAGTGTCATTATTTCAGTCGGCGCTCCTAAATCACCTGACTTGGAAGGCGTCATTGAAGGCAGTCAGCATCTGTTGGTCACCCGAAATATTTGCGTCGCAAGAGGAATTGCAGAGCTGCGGGGAGGCAAAGCAACGGTTATGCTCACGAATTTCAGCAATGAGTACAAACATGTGAACAAAGGAACAACGGTCGCATACATAGAAGAAATTGTCGAAGCCACCAGTGCTTTCGCCCTCGCCGATTCTGCGGAATCTGCGCAGAGGAACCAAGCCCCTCCCATAGCTTTCGATGTCAATCCCAGACTTCCGAACCGAAAGCAAGAACAGCTCAAGGCCCTGCTCCTGCAATACGAAAATTGCTTTTTGTCGTCATCAAAAATTCGGCAGACCCCAATCACGAAACATCGCATCATAACCAAAGAAAATGCCAGACCACTCCGTCAGAGTCCGTACAGGGTTTCGACGAACGTGAGTCCATGAAGAGACAAGTTGATGAAATGCTGCGGGATGACATTATCCAGCCGTCCAAGAGTCCATGGGCATCCCCCGAGGTGTTAATGAAGAAAAAGGATGGGAGCCTACGTTTCTGCGTCGATTATCGCCGCCTGAACAAAATCACAAGAAAGGACGTGTATCCTCTCCCACGAATAGACGACGCACTTGATCGGCTCCATAACGCCGAGTACTTTTCGTCAATGGACCTCAAGACTGGCTATTGGCAAATCGAAGTCGACAAAAGAGACCGAGAGAAGACGGCGTTTATAACATCGAACGGCCTCTTCGAGTTCAAGGTGATGCCCTTCGGTCTTTGCTCAGCGCCTGCAAGTTTTCAACGCATTATGGATATAGTACTGGCAGGATTGAAGTGGCAGACTTGTCTTGTGTACTTGGACGACGTCGTCGTGTTTTCCTCGAGTTTCGACGAGCATCTTCGGCACCTTGAAGCTGTACTTCAAGCCATCCACACGTCCGGACTCACACTGAAGCCAGAAAAGTGCAGATTTGTGTACGAGGAGCTCTTGTTTCTGGGGCACGTTATTAGCAAGTCTGGAGTTCGTCCCGATCCACGAAAAACAGCTGCCATCGCCGACTTCCCGCCCCCCACTGACAAGAAGGCGGTGCGCTGATATCTGGGCCTGTGCGCCTATTATAGGCGGTTCGTGAAAAACTGCGCCCGCATCGCCGATCCTCTCACTAACCTTACTAAGGCCGACGTGGAGTTCAAGTGGGAGACGCTGCAGGAACACGCTTTCAGGAGCTTAAACATCGCCTGCAGACGCCTCCTTTACTTGCCCATTTCGACTAATTTGCCGAGACAGAAATACACACTGACGCAAGCAGCGTAGGTCTTGGTGCCGTTCTTGTGCGGAGGGCTCACGGACTTGAAAGGGTTATTAGTTACCCCAGCCGATCGCTATCCAAAGCAGAAGCCAATTATTCCACAACAGAAAAGGAGTGCCTCGCCATCATCTGGGCTACGTCGAAATTTCGCCCCTGCCTCTACGGCAGGCCCTTCAAAGTTGTGAGCGACCACCACGCCTTGCGTTGGCTAGCCACCTTGAAGGACCCTTCAGGTCGCCTTGCACGATGGAGCCTGAGACTTCAAGAATATGACATTACTGTCATTTACAAGTCCGGCAAGAAACACTCCGACGCCGACTGTCTCTCTCGTGCGCCTGTCGACCAACCACCACCCGACGACCCGGATGACGACTACTCCTTGGGAACGATAACTACCGCCGACTTCACTGAACGACAGCGGGCTGACCCGGAACTTAAGGCCCTAATAGAATACCTCGAAGGCAGGACCGCCGAAATCCCGAAGGTATTCAAGCGCGCACTTGCGTCGTTCTTCCAGTGAAACGGTCTTCTCCAAAAGAAAAACTTTTCACCACTCCGAGTCAAGTACCTCCTTGTGGTGCCTTCAGCTCTGCGACCAGAACTCCTGCAGGCCCTGCATGACGATCCGACGGCAGGGCACCTCGGTGTTTCTCGCACGCTCGCGAGGATACAAGAAAGGTACTACTGGCCACGTCTTTCCACTGACGTCACTCGTTATGTGAGGACATGCCGGGACTGTCAGCGACGCAAGACACCACCGACAAGGCCAGCGGGACTTCTGCAGCCAATTGAACCACCTAGCTGACCTTTCCAGCAGGTTGGTATGGACCTACTGGGGCCGTTCCTGACGTCGTCTTTCGGAAACAAGTGGATCGTGGTAGCTACCGAGTACCTCACCCGCTACACCGAGACAAAAGCCCTTCCCAAAGGCAGTGCATCCGAGGTAGCTAAGTTCTTCATCGAAAATATCGCCCTACATCACGGCGCCCCGGAGGTCCTCATCACCGACAGAGGAACTGCATTTACTGCCGACTTAACTCAAGCAATCTTGGCATACAGCCAGACAAACCACCGCCGGACGACAGCGTACCACCCACAGACCAACGGCCTCACTGAGCGGCTTAAGGGGGGACGTGGCAAGTAAAACTAATTTTTTTATTAATGTACTGTTTGTGATGAAATTTGGTGTGTGTATGTGGATGATTGTGAGGATTCCAAATATGAAAACAGTTTTCAAATACCTCTTGTACTTTTTGAGTTACAAGCATAATTATACTAATTAATGCTCTTCACACTTAGAGATAATTATTGCTAAATGAAATTATTTTTTCATATTATTATGTTCCCAAAGCATCAACTTGTGCAAAGAAGCTATTAGTTGATTTTTCTAGTTCTTGTAACCATAAATAAAATTTCCAAAACATGAATGTTGTTTTGCGCACACATCGCAGTAATTATAAAATGTGTTCTAAAAATTTTAAATGATGAGTAAGAAGAGAGATAAAGCTTTATTGCACTGCTAAAGGCCTCCTGAGCCTAGTGCAAAAAACGGAACGACTCTATCAGTCTTTGTTAGAAAATGACGGATGTTCTAGCGAAGGCACATAGGCGAAAATCAAGAGTTGAGAAAACTGACTTTGAAAGTTCACTCTTGTTTGGAAGTTCACAACATGCCTAAAACACTCAGAATCCTCCTGGGCAGTAATCCTGAGATGCTGTGGCCTTGGCCTCTGTAGAGCGCAACCCAGTTTTGCGCTTCTTTGTCGTGGAACAATGCGCCTTTTGAGCCCTCTTTACCCTTTTGGCATCCTTTTCGGCTGCTCGCCGCAAAAAGCAGTCTCCTGGATTGAAGCCCAGTTGAGCAGTGATCTCTTGCAGCGCACTCTTGCATCCACCATTGAAACGGCAGACTGCATCTGCAACTGCACTTTCCACACTTCGAAGGGAGGCGAACTGGCTCTTGGACTGGAGTGACCAAATGAGGCTGTTCATACTCTCCACAGCGTTCTGGGTTTTTCCCTGCGCACACCTTTCAAGGAGCTCTTTGTTCGAGAGGCGCTTGTAGATTGGCAGCAGTGCCACTCGCACGTGAGGGGGCAGTTTATGTTTGTGAGGCGGCAGCGGCTCTCCCTTGGCCAATGCCTGATTGTGCGGGCACCAGGAGTCAGTCCCACTTGGGCACAGGTTGTGGTGTGGATCCTGGTCTGTGGATGTTACATGGTAATAAGTGGCCATGATGGCCCTCTCCATGCCAGGAACATCGTTGGGGTGGCTCTTAATGGCCCAGCCATAATAATTCGTCAACTTCTTTATCAGGCCCTGCGTCAGCCGGCCTTTGCCACCCATGCTCAGTCCTCGGCCTTTGGATTTGTGCTCATCAAGAAGGTTGCGCAAGGAAGTGCCCATTCTTTTTTTCACATGGTTCACACACTCCTGTTTCTTAATCACCATGTAGCCATACACCTTGTCTTGCGTGAGGGCAAGGTACGTACGGCTGTCACCGTCGCAGAGCACATTGATGTATCGAAGCTTGTACTTGGTAAACGATCTTTCAAACATGATCCTAGCTGCTTCTACTTCCATTTGGCCTGCATTAGCATCGGTGTTCTTTTGGCACTGTGGCTTGTGTTTCTCAAGCCACTCCTCATAGTTGTCGTCACCAGGCTTGGGGCCAACAGCACAGCCTTGGCAGTAGTTGGACAGGACACAGTGGTCCAAGACCAAGCCTGTGTACAGCTCGATTACACAGCCCACGCCAATATGACTTCTGTGCCCCCTCGTCATCCACGTGCCGTCGTAAATGACGTCAATGTTGCCTGGCACTCCTCCTAGGTCCTTGTAAATGTCATGCACCTTCTGTGCACTTTCTGCTTCAATGCGGGTGGCAGCTGATGTGGTGGCAGGGTGGCTGTACTTCCTTTGCAGTCTCTGGTAGGACTTGTGGTGCAGTGCTCGATGCGAAATGTCCATCGCAGAAAAAATGTCATTTATGGCAGATTGTTTTCTGCCAACTGACTGCACAGCCCTCAAAACACGCACGTTTACCTCAAAGGGGTTCGTTTTTTGTTGCCCGGAGCACCTCGGGGACGACCACGCACTGTTCACTCTGCCACAATTGTCACAAAAAAGTTCCATCCTCGCCGCGAGTCCAAGGCAGTGCGTAGTCTCGAGGCGTATCGACCCTTCGTCGCACTTGTTGCACTTTACTGACGAAAGCAGACCGTTCAGCATCTTCTTATTTACAATGAAGAATGTGGAGTCCTTACCGCCGTCATTTTCGTCGCAGCCTTCGTTCAGAAGCTCGAGCTTCCGCTTTGAAGCGGACTTCGATGCTACGGCATCCAAAACATCCCGCCTTGTCTGCGCCCGCTGCGCGATTTCTTCACTGCTCGGAATCTGGGCCGAAACTCGCGATAGAATGTTCGACGCGCGCACGCCCGGAGTTGCAACGGCTGCCGACGCGGTGCCACCGCAATCGGGTTCGCGAGAGCGTCCATCACGGTCGACGGCATCCGGCGGTCTGACATACGACGATGTGGCACCTTCCACACTCTCGGCCTCACAACAATCAGCGAAGGGTCTGAGTAGAGGCTCCGTGACGCTTGAAGAGCATGCTCCGTCCGGAACTGCGACTGGGACGGCAGCCGCAGTCGTCTGCCCTTTGTTCCAAGCTTTCCGACGCTTGCCGTACTTGTGGACGCTCCGGAACTTTTTTTGCGGCAACATAGCACCGCAGTATGAGCAAGCACTCAGAAGAGACCACCGATGTAAACAAAGCTTGGTAAAAAAAGCACGCGAACTATCACAAAAACAGCAAACTGGCAAAAAACGAAGCGCACGCCGGATGATTCTCGACACGGCGGCCGCAGATGCGCTCGCGCTTCCAAGGTTGCCAAGGTGCGCGGCGCAGCTTTGACCAGTAAGAGGTCGCGCCTGCTACCACGTGACCCGCGCAGCCAATTGCCGTTCTTCGTTTTCGTTTTTTTACTTGCTCCTCGCGCTTTTATTTTCACTCGGCGAAATACGAGACCGCGACCATCGGGAAGCCGGCTTTCTCCTCTTTCCAAAGCTACCAAAATGGCGGCCCACGGTCAACAACTTGGCGCGTTTGTGCGGCGTGAACAACACCGTTTCAGGGGCTTTTTTTTCGCACTTTTCGGCGACTAGCCTCGGCAAAAACACTATTTGCGGGATTTGTAGCGCACGTTTCGCTGTAATATTTTAGAACAAGGAAGTTGAAGGTCTGAAGATTACGAAAAAAAATAAATCAGAAAATCGCATATTTTGACCAAAATCGGCACTTTACTTGCCGCGCCCCCCCTTAACAAGACGATCGCTGACAAGCAGGCAATGTACGTCGATGTCGAACACAAGACATGGGACGCCATTTTTCCGTACGTGACTTTCGCATACAACACCGCGGTGCAGGAGACGACGCAGATATCTCCATACAAATTGGTGTATGGAAAGAGCCCGGCAACGACGCTCGATGCCATGTTACCCAATGTCACCGACGAAAAAAACCTCGATGTGAGTGAGTACCTTCAACGCGCCGAAGAAGCCCGACAACTCGCGCGATTCCGTATCAAGAGTCAACAGACGACCGACAGCCGCCATTACAATTTTCGACGACGCTTCGTGGAATACCAGCCCGGTGAACGTGTTTGGGTATGCACGCCGATACGCCGACGTGGACTAAGTGAAAAGCTTCTGCGACGGTACTTCGGACAGTACAGAGTGGTTCGACGTCTCGGCCCACTTGATTACGAGGTTGTCCCCGACGGCATCGCGAACTCTCAATGATGCGGATCGCGACCTGAAGTCATCCATGTCGCACGCCTCAAGCTGTTTCATGCGCGTTAACAAACTGAAACAGTGTTTTTTTTTTATTATTACTGTATCGTAATTTATTCATTGTACTTTCTTGCATTATTGTTGTACTTCATCTTCAGTTAAAGCATTGGGACGATGCCTTTTCAAGAGGGGGGCAATGCCACGTTCCATTTCTCAAGTTTTGTTATCGCCCCAAAGCACTACACAATTCTCCGCGCAAATCGCACGTGCAGTTTTCGAGAAGCTTCCGGACTTTAGTAGATCATTTCGATAAGATCACGCCCACTCTGCAAACTGTACAGATTATTCTGGAACCTATGCCACCGCCAGCGATAACGCTAGAACATTCCATGGCAAGAGTATAAATGCCGACGCACTTCGCCGCTTGTCAGTAGTTGAGCAACGGCCGACCCTCCGTTCGCTGCTATCAGTCCAAGACTGCTACTGTAATCAGACTTTCCGTTTACCGGGCACAGGTTGGCCCAAATAAACAGTTAAATTCCAACACAAGGTCTCCTGTCTTCGGCCACGTCACGACCCTGTGACGATATTTAAATGCCCAACAAAGTATTTTGGATATTTGTCACTGTCACTTTGATAATTTTATTGTTTCAACAGTGCCAGGCCCGAGACCCGAACATGAGCTGTGAAATCGCTTAGATTTTTACCAACCAAAGGGCACCATAGCATTTTACACTGATTAAATGCACTTCTGTGACTTACTAATGGTAAAACTTACTAATTCTGGCAAAAAGAAAGCGCTAAAGGTATAATTGCACTCTTTGAAAGGCATACATATATACAATAGCATCTACTTCGACATAGTAATTTGTACCTAATACTTTATGCATAGTAATTTGTTGCTACAACTCTATGCATAGTGATTCGTCACTACAATTTCATGCAAAGTGGCATGCATGTACATACTCCTGACTCAATAGCAGAACAAGGCTGACCTGTAAGTCACTTGATAACACTTACATACTATTTACGTACTTATTTACGGAGTGCAGCTAGCAAGCTGATGAGGCTGTAAGCAGGAGTGGGTAATACAAAATACAGAACAAGATTCACATATGAAAGAAATGAAGGCACAACAGGCATTTTCACAACAAGCATGTCCACAACAGGCATATCCACAACTAGCATGTTCGTTTGACTACATAACAATTTGAAGCCAAAGTTGTACAATGAAAGGTCATTTTTAAAATTGATTTTGCTTCCAAATCTAGTTGGCCACATGCTGCACCAGCCACAACATAACGATCACTACGCTTTGCTCAAGCGTAGCTTTTGCTTATGTACTCATGTTTATTCACACTAAATTTTAAGGTACCTTTTACATTACATAGCTTGTGATGCAACATGTATTGAACATGCGATAAAGGCAACACCGCAAGGTTTATCACATAGATGCTAGACAATTGTGATTCTCACTTGAACTTGAGGTTGCCAACCTTCCTGAAGCCGTAGCTCCATGATCCATCTCCCTTTGGTTCCAGTTTGCCGTTGAAGATGTGCTCCCACAGGTATAAGCCTGCACAGTGCATCAAGAAATCGTTGTTTGGCAGAAGCGAAAGCATTTTAGAGGCGCATTGTTTTGGACCAGTCAGTGAGGTGCAGTGAACACTGTTTCATCATTCATCGCAGTCAGCAATGCACACCTGGCTACAGCCAGCCTACAATGCAAGTTAATCTTGTATAGATATGTATTTTCAATTGAGCATATGGGCAAAGTTTGTGAACAGAAAATGTTAGGTGTACACGAGTTTATAAGGTACTTTCATTTTGTAAATTTACTTATCTGAAATCTAGCCTTTCAGTATTCACTTTAGTAAGCTGTATAGTGGCAATGATGTACTATGCACATATATTACATTTATAAGCTGTTTTGTGCAACTAATGACATGTCACAAGGCAGGTCAGCTGTTGGCATTTGCTCAAACAGAGTTGTAAATAGGTAGAAAAGCAAGTAAATAGGTACATAAATAAACACGGTATCCAGTAAATTAATGCTTTTTATAATTGCTCTGTATATATCTCTTAAATTTAAAGAATTAAGTGCTAATAGCAATCGTCTGGCTAACATGGCGATCTTCCAATGGGTGATTTACATTCTGGCTTTTCATTGGCGTACACATGCACGTTGAAAAACAAAGGCTGTTCTAAATATTTGTATCAGGGACTGGCAAATTTATTAATTAAAAATTGAAAGATGCTCGAACTTTGCCTTCAAAGTAGTAGGCAACAGTAGTACACATGGCCTTCCCAACTGCTAGCCTCGCTTTGCGTCTCAGTGGACACCTAAACCATGCCTTGAGAAAAAGAACGTCTGTGTAACACTGGCCATTTAAAACTTCCCTGCAATGCCTGCTGCAAGTACACTTGCGAAGTGCCCGCTGTGCCACTATTCTTTCTCCAACGAACTTGCGAACTACCCACTACCTGTCTGCAAGGAAAAGCACTAACCTATGCAGCTGCTCACTCTGTTGACGATTTCACTCAGGATGATCATCAAATATGTCCGAGTGCTTTGCAATGGGTCGGCCTTTAAAACAGCCACTCATACAGTTCACATCAGGGGTGTAGCCAGAAATTTTTTTTCAAGGGAGGGGTGCACACCGACCCGACAGGGGGGGAGGACAGGCATCAGCTTTTCTCTGTGACGTCACTATCGGCGGTAGTTTAAACAGATGGTGTACATGTATATCAAGTGTTTAGATTTTCCCTCTCCCCATGCGTAAGGTTGTGAAGAGAGTTAGTAAAAGTATTGTAAGAATAATTGATTGATATGTGGGGTTTACGTCCCGAAACCACCATATGATTATGAGACACGCCATAGTGGAGGGCTCCGGATCTTTAAAGCACCAGGGGTTCTTGAACGTGCACCCAAATCTGAGCCTACGGGCCTAAAGCATTTTCACCTCCATCAAAAAATGAAGCCGCCGCAGTCTGGATTGGATCCCGCACCCTGCGGGTCAGCAGCTGAGTACTTTAGCCATTAGACCACAGCGTCAGGGCAGTACCGTTAGAAGTACTGTAAAATACCATAAACGACAGGTACAGTGATCATTTGGAGCAACGGCCCCTCATCGCCCCATTGAATGGAGTAGTCTTCGAAAACTGATTATTGCGATGACCCCCCCCCTTTCAGAGAAGACATCGTGAACCTCTGTTAAGCGTAGATGGCGTAATCCTCGTCGGGACGAAGTGCGTTTCACAAGTCAAGGCCGGTTCGGCTTACTAAGAGGAATGAGAGGTATGCACAGCATGTTTTTGTACATTCATGATTACATTGTGGTCTGCTTGCTCTGCTGAGCGAACTTCTTACTGTCGATGTCTGTGACTGCATGTCTATGGGAATTATTTTTATGTTAATCTCTATATGTCAAGCAGCCTTGACGCAGTGGTAGCTTTTAGTCAACATTTTTTTTACTTTACTGCGTACATCCAAGCATGCTTGCGATATGCAATAGGTAAATTTTTTTTTTGTAAGATATGATGCATGCACATTGGCAACACGATTTCGCACACGTTATTTTTCAGGCAGATGTTCAGTTGCACTGTGACTTTTGATAGCAATGAAGTACTTCAATTGTAGAGGTTTCATTGTGCAATCTGTGAGGACAATGTGAATGGTGAGAAATTTTCACTTGGTATCAATTGAAAGTGCATGTGCGACTGGACTATACCTACCCACATAAAACTATCTTGTTCGCTGCGTATATGTGTGCTAAAACACCTGAATACGTGAAAAAAACATGGAATGTTCTCGTTCTTTTTTCGTAGCTTTCGTCACTTGGCTCCCTGAAACAATAGCGTTGTGACAAGGTGTGTACCAGTATTTGCAAGCATGCAGCCGACATTTCCCTTTACGTCAACAGATTCATAATTGTACAGAATATTTCACCACGTAGCATATGTGCATTCACACTTCTAGCAATTACACCAGCATGAACAGGAGCAGCCTCGCACCACACAAAACCTTCAGTGATGGGTTCACCAGTGATGAAGGAATGAACTACGGAGTTGTTCAGAGAATAGTGCACCATAATCGATTCCTCAAAAAGCGCGAACTCTGACGATAACTGCCAGCACAAGCACCCCAAGTTTACTTACACTCTACTGTGCCCAGTCTATGCCTGTTCATTGTCTGTTTTGAGCATTCTGATGAGAGTCGCTAGAATTTCGCTGCTGCCATCGACTCCTTTGCGTTCATTCACGTTTGTGGTATTTCATCACCACGCAACAGAAACTACCAGACTTCCGTATGGGCTCAATCACAAATGTGCGACGTCTCGCGCGCAGAGTAAGATACTGGGCCAGTGCAACCTTACCGGCATCTGAAGGGAAGTGGAGGAAATGTATACACGCGAATCTTTCCGCCAGGCGAGAAACGAGCGCTAGTGTTTAAGGCGAAACTTTACCAGCCGACATGTATCGTCACTAAAGTTCTCATTTCTTGCAATCAGGGTCACTGCCCGAATTTTGCTGAGCGCGTTGCTTCCAAGCAATTCGAAGTCAGCTCCTTGAAATACGCTGCCTACACGTATTGCTATAGGTAGTTCATGTCCTGGGTAGATCAGCGCCCTTCTATGAGACTAGATGGTCGCGCCAAAACACCGTATGATATAACGCTTGATGATTATTTCTTGAAAGGCACCGCTGCTTTCAATGCACACTTGACAACTGTCGAAAATGAGGATGCCGCTTGTCCCAGGTAGGCAGCTTCATCGAAGTAACGTGCCAGTGGCTAGCGCTGAAGAGCACTTTAGGCTTTCAGTTTTTCTAACCTTTTCTGGACTATTTATTATACTAGTTCAATGAGCGCTTTAAAAAGAATTGGCACACCTTGAAGATGCTTTCTTTGCTTCTGCCACAGAACATTCCCGAATCTGCCACTCTTCCCAATGACGAGAAGTTTACTGGCATGTATACTCGAACATTATCTCAACTTTGGCATTGCAAGAGGAGTTAGCAGTATGGGCTGTGAAATGGAAGCGAGAGAAGTGAGAAATGCTGAGCATGTCTACGATTCAAGCGGTTGCCGATTGCCCAGAGGTATTCTTCCAAAACGTGCACCATCTTCTAAAGATTTCCGTAACTCTGCCAGTGAGCACAGCTGAAGCAGAAAGCTCTTTTTCATCACTGAGACACCTAAAGTTGTAACTGAGAGCTACAACAACAAATGAAAGATTGTTTGGCATCGCTCTCTGAACGTCCACCGTGAAATAGAAATTTGCCCGGATGACATTCTTTCTGTTCTTTACCGGGAACATAGATGGCTTCAGCAGATTGTGTGTGTGTATATCACCCATAGGCGCCTGCTAAAAATCAAGGAAGAAAGTTAACTGAAGTGATTTTTGGATTGGGATTTCATGAACAACAGTAAAAACATAGTTGTTAATGATCAACTGATGGGGTTTAACATCCCAAAACCACGATATGATTACGAGAGACGCCATATTGGACCGCTCTGGAAATTTTACCACATTAATTTAGGCGCATGTTAAAGAACCAAAGTGCACAGGCCTCAATCATTTACGCCAACATCGAAAATAAGACAGGGATTCGATCTGCTACTTGTGGGTCAGCACTAGAGCACCATAACCATTGGACCACCATGGCGGGTAGTAAAAAAGACGATTTTGGTTAAATCAGTATGCGCTATTTTTCGTCCAGCTGTAAGGAAACAAGCAACTGTATGAGACATATTGCTGAAAATCTCTTTGACAGCATGGTAGAGTGATTTCGTCCTCTCCCGTTGCCTATTCCTTGCTTTTCAGGGACACCTTTCACTTGCAGGCGTGGTTCCCACATACGAAAGGTGTGAATGGCAATGCAACAATCCAAGTGTGCATGTGGCAATTCTCGCAAATTTTGGGTAACATATGGGGCATATAATATGACATGTAATGCGCAGGATAATCTTCGTGTCAAATGAAAAAGATAATAAACAGTATTCTGCTATGTAATGTGTCTGTTTGCTGCTTGAGACACTGCTTCCACAGAGTTTCTTTCATTTATTGTAAGAAATCATGGTTACTGTGTATACTGCACATAATCTTACACAATAACATGCCCACTCATGTTTCTTCATTCTGTGCATTTCTTGTCGTGCATCATGTCACTAGTTGCAGAAATTGTTCGGTGTGCCCTTCTAGTCATGTCAATGTAAAGAAACAAAGAGATAAAGGGAATCACGTCGTGTCTTTTGCTATATCGCAGCAACGTTTTCGTTCTTCTTGAGTGGCTTCCGTGTTGAGCCGAGCAATTTCCTGGTATTGCGTGGCTCGAGTTGCGAACTCTTCTAATAGGAAAGTACTGGATGGAGCTTGTGCAAAGAATGCCGTGTCGAAGACTAAGGATCCAAATTGTCTATACACAAGAAAGAAAAGGCTGTGGCCAGTTTTTTTTTGTTGCGGTATTATATGCGAAGGTGACAAACAGTAAAATATTGTCCCGGTATTTTTTATCCAGACGTAGGTACATGGAGATCATGTCACAGAGCGTTCGGTGAAAGTTCTCAGTAAGGCCGTTTGTCTGTGGGTGGTACATAGATGTGGTTTTCTGCGTCGTTCTACAGGCCCGTAGGACATCCTCGAGAATGCACGAAATGAAGGCTTTGCGCCGGTCGCTCAGAAGAGCGCGTGGAGCTCCATGGCACTAGACGGTGGATTGCGAAAAAAATTCGATGACTTCTGTAGTCGTACCGGACTAAAGAGGCGCAGTCTCGGCATATCTTGTCAAATGATCGACTGCAGTGACCATTAGACGTGAACGGCAAATGACCATACAAGTCGATTCCGACAAATTCAACGGGTGTTGTAGGACAGGGAAGATGCTGCAGGAAACCGGCGGGTGGAGACGTGGATCGCTTACGGTGTTGACATGACGCGCATGAGCCAACGTATTTGGCTACCAAGTAGACAAGCCAGGCCAGAAACAGCGGGTTCTGATGCGGTCGTAAGTCTTGCGAAAACCTAGATGATCAGCAGCAGTGTCACCGTGAAATGCTTCTAAAACGCGAAGACAAAGGCAGAGGGGAAGAACTAGCACTTACTTGTTGCCCGTGGGATGATAAATATAGTGTTCGAGCACACCGTCGTCGAGGCGTAATTGTCGAAGCTGGCGTCTGAAGTGACTGTTGGGTAGTTTAGTGATGCCGCACATGTAGTCAATGAGAGTTCGACAGTAGGAGTCGGCCCGCTGAAGTGAACAGAAACCGGATTGCGAAGAAGGTTGAGTTGGGTCCAGTGGCCTCGCCACGGTGGTCTGGTGGCTAAGGTGGCTGCTGACACTCAGGTCGCGGGATCGAATGCCGGCTGCAGCGGCTGCATTTCCGATGGAGGCGAAAATGTTGTAGGCCCATGTGCTCAGCTTTGGGCGCACGTGTCAATCAATTAATCAATCAATCAATTTGGTCCAGTGAGGTGATCAACAGGTGTCGTGAGGCAGCGGGATGTCAAAACTCCTAGGATGCGATGCGAAGGGCGTATTGTCGAGAGAAAGTGAAACTGAGCATCGGGACAGCGCGTCGACATCATGATGACATTTGCCAGACTTATATGTGATGGTAAAGTCATACTCTTGCAAGCGCAGCACTCAACGCCCTAGACGTTCTGACATATTCTTTGTCAAGGACAGCCAACACAGTGAGTGATGGTCTGTGACGATAGTGAAGCGCCGACCGTAGAGGTACGGGCAGATTTTCAGTATCGACCAGACAATAATAGCCAGGCACTCTTGCTCCGTGATCGTGTAGTTCTCCGCTGTCAACAGAGTCTGACTGGCGTATGCCACAACCTGCTCTTTAGAGGCGGCATAATACTGCAAAAGTACAGCTCCGATACCTTGACTGATGATAGATTGAGTGATATGCGGGGTTTAACGTCCCAAAACCACCACATGATTATGAGAAACGCCGTAGTTGAGGGCTCCGGAAATTGCTCCGATACCTTGTGCGCTTGCGCCAGTGTAGAAAATAGTAGGCGCTCTCTCGTCAAAGTGGGGAAGCACTGGTCCGGAAGTCAGGCATTTTTTAATAACCTTAAATGTAAACTCGCAGTCGTCGGACCAAGCGAAAGGAACACAAGTGACTAATAGCTTATTTAGGGGAGCCGCTATTGTCACAAAGTTGCATATAAAACGACGAAAGTAGGACACCAGGCCAAGAAAACTGCGCAACGTCTTTTGGGTGGAAGGCTGAGGAAACTGCAGTACAGCGGCTATCTTGTCGGAATATAGCCGGACTCTGTCTTCTAAAACGACGTGACCGAGTACCTTTATACGTTTGCTGGAAAACATGCACTTTTTGGTATTTATCTGAAGGCCAGCGTTCGAAAGGCACTGAATCACTTCGTATAACTGTTGAAAGTGTTGGGTAAAGATAGATAAAAACACAACAGTGCCATCTAAATAACAAAGGCAGGTCTTCAGGCCACAAAGAATAGTATCTATCATGCGCTCAAATGTTGCCAGAGCCTTGCACAGGCCAAATGGCATTACATTAAATTCGTAGAGTCCATCCGGCGTAGCAAGGGCAGTTTTTTTCTTTGTCAGCCTCATTGATGGGGATTTTCCAATACCTCGATTGTAGGTCAAGCCTGGAAAAATAATTCACTTCTTATAATGTGCCCAAGGCGTCATCTATTCGAGGTATAGGATATACATCCTTGTGCATGAGCCTATTTAGCGCACAATAACCAACGCAGAAACAAACGGAACCATGTTGTTGTTTTTTTTACTAAGACGACCAGAGAAGCCCAGGAACTAGAAGATGGCCGTATTGCATGATAGCATATCGTCAACTTGTTCTTGAATGAGTTTCCTTTCGGATTGCGAGACACGATAAGGCCGACGGCATATAACACCAGAACCATCGGTTTCAATGCGGTGTACAGCCACATGGCTAAATGCCACGGCACAGCTATCGAAGCAGGCCTTATGCTTAGCTAAATGTGCCAATAGCCCTGCTGACTAGGCAGGTGTTAGGTCTGAACCTATGATTGCCCGGAAAGAGAAAGAACTCGCACCTGATGTGGGCAGTGACGATGAAGTTGGGCAAAGTGCTGCGATGGAGGTCAATGGAGAGGCGTGTGTCATCGCTACAGTCATCCCCTTGGGTAACATCATTTATTTTGCAGTTGTGTTGCAAAGGTGCAAAAGAGGGCGGCCATTGCACAACTACAGCAGACCAGAGGTGACAAGAATTCCATGAGAAGTGCAGTGAGGAGCAGAGGCAGCTAGGATGTCACCATCGGCTTCTTGGCTAGATACAACAGCTACCACGTGTTCCCGACCAGCGCGCAAAACACAGTCTTCAATATATATAATTTGTCATATGGTTTTTCAGCTTTGTGTTCCTTATTCTTTCGCTGTTTGCCACAGCGCTGAACAATAAAGCTTGTGCTCACTACAGCTGCCTACACTGCATTTTTCATTACGCTGCACGAAGTTTATGACCACCATCTTTTTATTTATCAGCCTAAGTTACATGATGAATATTTAGGTAGGCCTTTCTAAGGCTGTGATTGGCCTGCACGTTTGTCTGTATTGTACCTTCGTCACTAGACAACACTTCGGAGTCTTTTTAGCTGTTAAGGCATAGGAAAGATATGTATGAATATATTGTACACTCACATGCAAGCCAAGTTAGGTGTATGAACCGAATATTGTGTTGTGCGCATGTGTGTGTGTGCGCCTGTGTACGTGCATGTATTTGTGTGTGTGCGTGTCTTTGGATCTTAGCGAAAATTGTGAAGGTCCAATAGAAATCTTGTTCTTTGGCATGAGTATATCTTAGTGCACGTACGAAGAGTAACCCTGTAATATGCTTTAACCTGGCCTATCAGACCTTAGATCTGTGTTTGGCTTTTTTCATTAAAATGAAGCTCTGCCTATTGAAAATTATTGTAGTGATCGACTCTGGCGAGATCTGTTCCGGCGGGTACAAGTATTACCACAAATTTAAGCATTATTCCCAATGCCGAGCCAACCTGAAACACTCATGGCGGAGATTCCTGTCCAAAATCCCGCAGAGTGCTAAAGCCTTCAGAAACACCGCGACACGTTTTTTCGTATGCTGACATTCATTGTAAAAGCGCCCAGGAATAATATTGTGATAGCAGCAGCACTCAGTTTCTAAATCATGTCAGCGCAAAGCGACGAGAAAAAAGAAAGTTGAGCAAGTCGCAGGGTGGAGGGGGTTGGACCAAAAATTTTGGAAAGGTCAAAACCCCCTCAACCCCCCCCCTCTTGCCTACGCCACTGGTTCACATGTCTACGCTGGCCTGATTCTACACTCCTGCCACACAACAATACATGCATTAAGGAGACTCCTCGCATTACACGACATTCATACAGGGTTTTCTTTCGAAGCAGTTTGAAGGAATGGCATGGCCCTTCATAGAAAACCTGCTTGTCATGCATAAGGTTTGGGTTTAACTCCAACTCAGTCCGAAATTTTTTATTATTCATTTTATTATCTATTTATTTATTATTATTATTCAAGTTTTGCTTACAACCATCGAGAGGGTCGCTAATGCAGACAACAAAATTTCTGCGAAACAAGCTTTTTAACACTATCACGCTAATACATCATAGCCACGATGCAGGCTACAAAAGGCAACATTGTGGGCCTATTGAAGCCATGTCAAGTTCGTTCATTATTCACTTCAAACAGATCATCTGATGCTTGAGAACTCGTGGCTCAGTTCATAATTCCTCAGATACCACTATATCTAACGAACCACAGATAGGCCACTCTACAGATTGAACATTCTGCTTCCTCTGCTTCCACATTTTCTCCCCTAACTACGGAAGTACAGCTAGAAACCAAACTCCATCTAATGAAACCAAACTTTACAAATTCCCAAATCCAAAGATGAAAGAATTTTCATTCCCATGAAGGTCCCCTTAAACTGCAAAGGTGCCATAAACTCAAAATCACAAAGCTATCATAGCACCAGACCCAATTCAGTGAAGCTTCTCTGCAAATAAATAAATAAGTAAAGCAATGATACCTTTTCAATTTAGACATTTTTTTTCTGGCCATGTGCTTTAACACTATCCAGTTAAAACAATTAGCTACCTTATTCCCAAACCCAGTTTTATTTTTACGAGGCTACCTGTCACACCCAGGCACAGCACAATAGACTCGACATTCACTAGTGCTCTTACACACCAGATGTAGCTCGAGATGGTGGTTGTGAATTGTCATTCATTCAAATGCTCCCGAAGAAACACAACTGTTTTCATCATTCATGGTAATGTGACAGATGGCCCTGATCATTTCTTTGCAACTTCCTTGCACTGCCTAACTCATGGAATAATTGTATTCATTCTACCCATCTTGGCATATCAGCAGCTTGCCATAGCTTCACACAACTGTGTACCTTGTCTGTATTGCCTGGACAAGGGAGTCTTGATGTCTCGGCTGCCCTAATGAACTTTTGATATGCGCAGGTGTGTTTTAATGGGAAATAAAATGCCACAGTGGCTTTTGTGTGTCGCTACATTACAATTTTAGAGACCTAATGACCAAAGGATCCCTTTCTCGTTTTTGTTACCGTTGTGATTTGACGAGATAATTTGAGTGCAGTCATCACTTTGTTAAATAGAGTTTCAACTCCATCAGCTAGATTAATTGTCTTTCTAATACACATTGCGCTCTTAAAACCTTATGTTGATTGGTGTGCAGTTATGGAAGTTTGAAAGCAGCCACCAATAAGAGCTTAAATACCATCACATACCTACATCAAGACCTCAGTGAACAATTCCTAGATTTGTTTCAACTCCATCAGCTAGATTAATTGTCTTTCTAATACACATTGCGCTCTTAAAACCTTATGTTGATTGGTGTCAAGTTATGGAAGTTTGAAAGCAGCCACCAATAAAAGCTTAAATACCATCACATACCTACATCAAGACCTCAGTGAACAATTCCTAGATTTGTACAGAGCTAAAACTTAAATATGTATAAAACCAATAATTTTATGACCAATAATGTGCATTGCTAACCTTTACTTATTTATTAGACTAGCTACCAGCCAGATAAGCTACTGGTCCAAATGTCTTGTAATTGCTTTTCAATAAACTCATTTTGATTTGATTTGGACACTGGTACAATGAGCAGGTCTTGGCTATACTGCCACCTAAGCAACTGCATGTACCACTAACAATACACAGCGGCTGAGCCACTGCAATCGGTATTGTTCCTGGTACATAACTGTTTTACTTTATGAAACACAAAAGTCAAATAACAATTTAAGTCAGAGTGAAAGACCGAGGTTTGAGAACACCTAAAATGTCCTCATTATCAACAGCAGTGCTCTTGAGAAATTAACGTAAATATACGAACCAATACGAACCACGAGTGGGACATTTTGAAATGATCCCAATGATGTAATGGGGTCCTACTACAATTAACCGCTAGTAATCAAACCAGTTGCAATAAAAAAAAGAACCGTCTGTGCATTAGAGCACGTAATAAAATGATGTTTTTTTGTTTACGTTTGATTAAAAAAAAAAAAAAAACACTTGGCATTACTATGGGGACCAATGCAATTAGTTCACAGAGTTCCATTTTTGCCTGGTTTGGCTGAATAAGTGGCACCATCTAGTGGGACCCACTTGAGCTTTGCAATAACCAAATTTATATTGCAGGAACATTGTGCATTCTACTTCTGGTTTGAATGTGCTGCAGTGACATAATTACAAACAAGCTGCCTTTTTCATTCATCATTTTCCCCTTAAAACCCTAGGCAAATATAAATGTGTCGATGGCTGTAGTCGGACAAATCATCACAAACTGTCGACACCACCGTCCAGTAACCCTGCATTCCTACAACTCTTTGTGTATGTCGGAAGCCGCGCAAAGGTGGGCAAAGTTGGGATAGGCAACTGCAGAGAGGCCTGTTTTCAGGCAGGTTATTTGAAGTGGGCTAATGCTGTGCGGACCACTAAAACGTTACTTTATTATTTTTCTACATAAGCATTTTTTTGGCACAAAAGTACCACCATGAGGTTTCTAAATAGCTATTGCAGCCATCCCATCAATGACAACTCAATATTTGCCTTTAAGTCCCTTTAAGCACAAATAATAGAAAATCACGAGGGAGGGTTTCATACCTATGGCTGCCTTGCCCCATATCTCAATGGTGTGGGCCAGACGTGACGCATTGCTTCGGCTCAGCTCTTCTCCCCATGGATTCCACTCGGCTCCTTCCTTGGTTCCTGGTGGCACGAGATAATAATGTAACTCTACAATACCCTGTTTCTTGTCTTTTTCAAAAGGGTCAGTGGCTCAGCCAGGATCTTTCGAAGACCGTGGCAACACTAATTTTGATTAAATTATGGTTTATAATGTGTAATACTAGCTGTTCACTGGTATAACAGTAGCACTGTCTTCGGTCAACTTTATTGTGATTATTAAGTAGTCTACCATTGTAATCCTTGGGTGTAAATCACAATGAAGTTGGTAGGCGATACATTAGCTTTGTGGAATGCAGAAACTGTGGGGCTATAAAGCCAGCAGATGGGAACACCTACAACACTCCTATGTCATAGAAGGCTTCTTTTTGGTGAACCACTATTACCTGCTAACGAAAAGCTAGAAGGAAACAACTTTTATTCTAGTCAAACGATGTCATTGGCATTTATTTCACCCAATGCAGGCTTGATGTAGAAAGTGCTATAGGAGCCCTGCAACACTTTTCCAAGTAATTGTCGAACGGCTTTACTAAAAGAGATCACTGCCCCCCGAATCGACAGTTGCAAAGACATTTAGAATCCACCAAGTACGAGTGGAGTTAGATTTTTGCCGCACATAATTTCTTTCTCTTTTCTCTCATCCTGATGAATGTGCTGGAAGCTAACCAACAAAGAATGCCACGGCAGAAAAAAGCTATGTCATGTGCACATCATGACGTTGAGTACTTCTTCTTTTATTGAGTGCGTGGTTTACCTTCACTTGCATTCATATTTGTAGCGTAAGACAGACACAGAATGAACACATGAACAGGGCGGGCACTAGATATCAACAGATTTTTTATTGAAAAAGCCAGAAATCATCAGACATCAATGCATGTGAACAGTGCTCTTGAAATCTGTCTTAATTACAGATTGCGAGAGCACTGTGTGGTAGTTGACACACAAGCAGCGAGAGGTCATTTGGTGGATCATTGCCGCAGGTGCAGTTGCGCTCCCGATTTCGCCAATCGCGTGCGTAGAAAAGGCAAGGATAGGCAACGGGAGGAATTATAAAGCATTCACTATCAGTGAGAAAGAAAATGTGTCAGCGTGGCGTCGGTTGCCTTATCCAGCAAAAAGGTTGAGTATTTGAAAGTAAATCTTGCGCATGCAAGGTAGTAACACATGACATTGCAGTTATAAGAAAGCACCTCAAAGTGTGACTGTGCATGCGCTCATGTCAGATGGTTTTTTACTTTTTCAATAAAAAGGATCACTTGATGTCTAACAACAGTTCTGTTTATGTGTTCCTTCAGTGTCGCCGTTTTTTTCCTTTTTGCGCAACAAATATAAATGCAAGTGACCCAAACCAACTAGGCCGCACCACCGCCTTGATTGATTCGCGTTCACTGTGATGATGAATGTGCATGTGGACATCTGGCCTCCTCCCACTACGGACACAGTAACTACAGAGCCTGCGATGCTGGAATCAGCCAGTGGTGAAGGATTTGGGTCGATCATGTTCAGCCTATGGCATCACTTGTAGAAAGAAGAGGTAGCAGTCTTTAGCTAATTTTGACAATTCTCGAAATTCCAGGTGGTGTACTATGCTATGACGTGTGGCTTGTGTGTTTTCAGAAGCCTCCACTTGGGATCAGAATCAGAAGTGGTTTTATTTCGCCAGTATTTTTCGAACATGCTGAAAATGTGTTGCAGGGCCCCTTTATGGCAGTTTGGTAAGCAGTGTTTCATTGTACTCCTTTCATGCCACATACGAAAACATCTAAATGCAAAGAAGACAGCAATGAACGATGCTGTAGATGGAACAGCTGTCAAAGACCAAATGAATTTTATTCATTGTTGAATAGACGCACACAAAGAACCACACACATTGACCCATGTGCACTAACGCCATCAACAAAACAACAAAAGCTCGACCTTGTACATGATCACAAGAAATGACACGTATCTACAAATAAGACTTGCCGAAAAATCTTGAGCCTCTTTTTCAGTCCTGTGAAAGCCTTGGAAAACAACCACCGCTCTTTACGTGGGTGCCCGAATTGCTGCCATCCTTCACATTAGTATAGCCCCCACACTGCGGTTCATGTGAACTGTAGTACGATTATGAGGCAGGCCATAGTGATCAGCTCATATTTGACTACCCGTCTTTCTTCAAAAGTTACCAAAATCTTACCACTGTGCTCACGCATTGAAATGTGACATCACAACTCTATGTATATAATGAGTGGTAGGTGCAACTGCTTGTAGCAATTGCGTCATGTCGCTATGAATCAGGTTGCTTAAAGTAAGGTTGGCTCTGATACAAGCGTTCGAGTCAAAATTACACACACAAACAGCCCGGTGCATATGAAAGCAGGTGCACTGCTTGTCGCCAACTTGTTGCATTTTCAATCGGTGAGCACTGCACATGAGTGCTGTGGCATTTCGATTAAACGACTGCTTATGTGGGCACAAAACATAAGCAGCACTTGTCTTGCACAAGCCATCCTCTGAACCACAAGTTAGCTCGAACTTGGTCAGAACTAGCATATGAGATTCAGTGGCTTTGGGTCTTACAATAAGAATTTAGGGGAAATTACAGAAAGTAGGGGAGAGGCACTTGGAATAGTAGCAGTGCATAAAAACAGGAGGGAAGTTAACTGGGATATAAGCACAGACTTGCATTATAATAGCCTTATTACGCATGAAATTTATAAACGAACTCAAACAGAAGACACAGGTATAGATGGGCAAAAGTGGATGCTACTACTGCTGTTCATTGGTGAAATTAATCATCGTCGGCCTATTTTAGGTCCATTACGCGAAGGAGGCCTCGCCCCACGAATTCCAATTTATGCTGTCTTAAACAGAGCAATTGGATAAGTGACTGATATGTGGGGTTTAACGACCCAAAACCACCATATGATTATGAGAGACGCCTTAGTGGAGGACTCCGGAAATTTCGACCACATGGGGTTCTTTAACGTGCACCCAAATCTGAACACATGGGCCTAAGACATTTCCGCCTCCATCGGAAAAGCAGCCGCCGCAGCCGGGATTCGATCCCGCGACCTGCGGGTCAGCAGCTGAGTATCTTAGCCACTAGACCACCGCGGCGGGGCGCAATCGGTAAGTTACTCTAAAGCTAAACATAAATCATCAACATGGATCCCCTCAGCGAGACGCCTCCGATGACCCACCGCTTACCCTACACAAGGTGTTCTCACGAGGCGCAGCGACACGGCAAATAAATTATCCGTCGCTGTCTGCTCCAACTTCACTTTATCGCGTTGGAGCTCGAAAGTTGTGACAGTTCTGTGAGTCACGCGAAATCTTTCCTCAGCGCAAGCAAATTACACAGCTCATCACAGTAAGCTGTAGGTGAGCGAAGCACTACGCGCGGCCAGCGTCGTTTTAAACGCCAACAAAACGATCGAGCTGTGTGTGAAAACAATACCACGCGCTTCCTTGCGCAACTCCGTGGTGCCGAAGCGAGCTTAGTAGACTGGTCAATTTTCGCACGTGAAGATGTCAGTCAGTCTCCACAGACATGCTGAAAATAACGGCGAAACGGCACTACGCGAGCTCGTTCGCCATATTCCGCCACACGTGTTTTTCTCGTGCGCGGAGACGCGCATGCAGTCGTTCTTTCAACATTGTGATGACCCCCAAATGTAAGGTGACTTACTGGTTAAGCGGGACGGGCCTTTCCGCCCGCTCTCTTTCGGTTTAGAGCCGTAGTTCTTCGAAATCAGCACGTAGGCGGTGTAACAGGTCAGCGCGATGTAAACCGCGAGCACGGCAACAGTGACGCGCCTCAGGCTGATCGCCATGTCATCATCACATGCTAGGACGACGATGAGCGTCTAGAGATAATCATATGACAACGCTGGATCGAGAAAATCGCTCGATTACATTTCTGGCTTCAATTCGTGGCGGGACAAACAGGTAAGAACGACCCATTTGCCGTCACCAAGTTTATGTTCAGCTGTTCAGCTGATTCTTGGATTGGATCGCTCTATAATAGGCTTGTACTGGCACTAAATTGAAAAAAAAAACTATTTAGAGTAATTAAAAAAATTCAAGAAAAAATTTAAAATGTAATTTTTACAATGTGTAACGTTTTAAAATTACGTTGGAATTATGTTTGATAATAATTATTAAAAGCCTTTGACACCTTCAGTGACATCCCTAATAAAGCTCCATCGTTGTAAGCAGCAACAATAAGTTAATGGAGGGAGTTCAATCTTATCAGTGATGTCTTGTTGTTGATACTTTACGACAGCACCATGCTGTGTTTGTAGTTGTTCTTGACCAGCTTGGAGTGTTGGTGTTGCGTGCTCTCAGTGGGTAATACAGCCTTCGATCGCTGTGGTTGTTCTGTGCCCAAGATGTACGGAAACCAATTGAAGTGACGGGTCGACGACATACCTGCCAGCTACACAACACAGGTGTGCACTCCACCGTCTAGACGAGGTTCATTGCTGGCGAAGAACTTTCGAGCATTCACGAAGAGAACATGAGTGTTTCGAACCACTCGCTGAGCAACAGAGGAAATCATTACTGAGCCTGCTTTACCGCGGTCGCCACTACACGTTTATGAGTGATCGTAGTTTTCAAGTGCTCATGTTACGTGGTCTGATAGAACGTTTGTCCGTAGACTTCTTACCGTTTATGAGTTTAACATTCACGTAATGCGATGTGCAACGCTGGTAGGCACAGCCAATGATGTGGAACCTAACCAGGCACACACAAAGCTATATGGCAGCGCTTGCATGCTTTGCTTAACTGCTCGTGTAAGGCATTGCCAGGTACCTAATCATTACCTCTCAGTACTTTCATTGTGTTGTTTTGATAAGAACAATGATGCCGTTGAGAACGTTTGCAAAGGTCATGTTAACCACCACTATATGCCCCTACCACTGTGCTGCAAGGGTTTTGGTTGTTGCCGCCGTCATCAGCATCCACAAGCAACCATTAAAACACTGAAATATGGAACTGCAGCAATTGGTGGCATGGCGAATTGTTTTCGGTTCGATCCTCTTCTGAGCAGTCATTCTAAAATCTGCGACCAAGCAGCAACGAGGAAGCTGGAAACGCATACTTGGGCCACGCTGACTGATTAGACATGTGAACGCTGCTTGCGTGTTACTTGTTTACAATGATCGTTGCTTGAAATAACCACATTTGCACTTACTACTTCACGACAAGTCACCTGAAGCAACACAATGAAAACCCACGATTCACACGGAATGCGCTGCACGAGCCAAGGAAAGCAAAGGAACTGGAGCCGTTGCGAGGCTCAACAACGTCGCTGCTTGCTCATTGTCACTCAGCACCTGAGGCATGGCCTAGGAGCTTGCTGAACACATCTAAATGCTGTCGATGTCGCATGGCAGTGAACTTGCGGTTGAGCCTTTGGATGCTCCTTACGCTCGAAATAGAATAATGTCTATGTAAAGGATCCCATTCACACTTCGCTAAACAAACTCGTGCATACCAAGCAATGAAATGAATGCCACCACTGGAGTTTGAAATTTGGTGTCACTGCTCCTTTAAGTTGGATCCAAACTCTGCTCGACCAGTGACACTCAAGCCACACGATTTAGGCCCCTCTAGTCTGTGATGGCTCCTGTTCTGCATTTATTTTGTCGTATGTGGAGACTCGAGACTTGCATATCTGCTATAAGGGCGATACCTTTAAATTTCCATAGTACTTCAGAGGAATACGGAGAAGGTGAGAATGGGAGCTTGTGATTAAAAATTTGAAAACAAGAGGTGGGTGCTGAAGCCATTGTATTGATTAGTGGAATTGTCTTTCTCAAGTCTGCAGGGGAATAAGAAAAACAAACTCTGTTTGTGGGATGGTTTTTTTTACTAGAGACATTGTATTATGTTTATTTTTTTAAGGGCTTAGAGTTGTGACCAAGATTTTGTCAGATTACTACAATTTGGGTATCAAGGGGAAGAGGTTGATACCTACAGTACATGGGTACAGAAAATGGCATTAACTTCTTTAATGCAATAAGATTTTGTGCGATTTGCAGTGTCGTACGAAAATATAAAGTAGCATTAGCTTTCACGACATTCGTCATCTAATGCCTTCGCTAGAACTCATTCAACTAAAAAATGCTTGCTCTCGAGAAATGGAGTACACATAAAACATTTCAAATAGCATTTATCGCATCAAAAATATTTTACATGCATGACTTTTAACACATAGCATGGCGCTTTCCACTTGCATCAAAGTGAAATTCACTTCAAAACTCTTACAACTTCGACATAACCGACGCCGTGTCTGATTTTAGGCATTAAACTCAACGTGCAATGGCCGAAGTTGCGGTCGGTTACAGTGTCGTAAAAGACAGGAACAAACTCAAGCTAATGGCACCATAACATGCTTACTTCTACATTTCACTAACTTAGAGCGAGGTTGTTAAAATGAATGTTTATGTTTTATTATTGCCCTAAAATTGCTTATTTTGAAATTCACTCTTATTGACATTGTCAGGTCAAATGCCATTAAATTTAGGCATTTTGCAGGGAAGCCAAAACAAAATGTCATTTAGGAACTTAGTGGCTTAATTGCTGAATGTCATTTTATGTGCCCGTGTGGCACGGGTGTGAACCTAACAGCTCAGAATTCTCGTAACTTGTATTTAAACATAATTACACAAGCATCTGTATTTTTATCTTATGATAATGCAATGGGCAACTGTAAGAATTTAACTTCTGACTTGATCACAAGCAGCAAAAAGCCGTAGCCACCATAGCATGTTTAGCATTAGCAGTTGAGTGAGGGGATTACTTGTAAGCTTTAATAAAGTGATTGACATATTAATTCATAAGGTACATTATAATAACCATTCTTATATAGCTCTGTGTTCATATTTCAGTTTTTACTCACTTGAAATGCGTATATTATACACTGACTCAATCTTTGCAGATGCCTTTGCCTTTATTTAATCGAGCAGACAGAGTATGAGAAATAAAGGCAATCAGTGCAAAAAATTTAGAATTTGGTGTTTTATGAACAGGCCCACTGCCGTCAAGCATTGCAATTTTTTTTATTAACCCCATATACATTTTTGTCAAGTTGCTGAAGCTTGCATTTTTAGCTGACTTGTCAAATGGTGGCATTGTGGAGGCAGAAAAAAAAAGTTTAATATGTTTAAGAGCATTCACATGTAGAACTTCATGACACAGAATCACCATATTGCTGCCATTCATAATGTTTCTCAGGTTGTATGGGAATTCTAATGAACATTCATACTTACATCATTAAAATGTGAAATTGGTTGCCCTGCACCGAAATAGAACTCCTTTTGCCATTCCGGCAATGCGAAATGTTACGAAATTATATTGGTTTGTCAAATTCAATGTAATGTAAAATCTTGGAAACTCTACTTGTTGTGCAAGCTAAACAAAAAACGAATTATGAACCAAGTGGTCTGCAATGAAGTATTGTTGTAAAATCTCTCAAATGCAGATATTTACTAAATATGTTTCTATGAAATGCTGAAGGCCACTTGCCACATTATGGCATGGAGCACAGGTGGGAGGATGTCTCTATTCTCTGCATGTTCATTTGACTGTTGTACAGTTCTTTGAAATGGTCAGTTTTAAAATATTCCAGACGTTTCGTATAGAGAGAATACAGGACAAAGCACACGATGCAGAGTGCGATGAGCAAGTGTATAGGTCCTGTTTGTCACAATCGGTGTCTAGTTCATAAACATGATTTGGTATTCCTTGTCTTGCTTTTTTCCGTAAGGCAGCACCGTGTTAGTGTAAGCATGTATAACCTGTTCACAGTTCCACTTGGTGACAGCTAGTTGTGCAGCTTGTCCCAACCTCTGTGTATGATGCCTATTTCTCCCGGTTTCCATTGGTTAAAGAGTATTCATGTGTAAGGTTTTCAAGACTGCCATTCATGAAAGGCAGTGGATTAGTGTTGATGGGACCAATATGCACAGAGCAGTTTATTTTCAGCCATGTCACGATCAGTCAAACGAAATGAGTCGGTTGTGAGACCATTTTATAGTGTTTTTTTCTTTCACCATTTTGCTTGCTGCAAAAGCTATAGTTTGTAATGTTTTTGAGGTTGTGGGCAATACCAAACACTGTGTTACTTACTTTGTCAACAATGGATGATAGTCTGTACATAATCCTTAAGAAGCTAGCGAATTTTGTACAATGTATCTAGTTCCCTGTTCATTAGTACAGGTGCTACAATGTTTGAACGTAACTTATCTGCACATTGTTAAATAGCTACAATGTTTGAACATAACTTAACTTCTGCACATTGTTAAATAAGCCACAAATTTCATTCACTGTTTTCAAATATTGCTGCAGATTATTTTGAGAAAAGACTACTAATAAGATTAGATCATATCACACCCTGCATGCCTGCAAACTTTGTGTGTGCATACAGCTGTGTGACGTACATGCACCAGCATAATGTGATTTTGTTAGAATCATGGAAAAAAAATCGCAGCATATCCACGGAGTAAATGGTGATAAGTGGGGTGAAGCTTCGGAGGGTTTTATTGGTAAACCACGAATCGCCTGTCTGTCCGTCTGTCTGTCCGTCCGTCCATCTAGCGAACACTCCGAGTACCGCCATCTCGCATCTCTTCATCATATACTCATCATGTACAAGTACCACCATCCAAGGAATATTCTAAGGACTAAATGAGGGGTGGCTACCTACTACTATTACATACATCGACGACACATGACATGCAGCTTAAGGAGCTTCGCCCCTAAAATCAGCAAGGAGCAGACAAGTTTCACTGATGTGTAGCCGTACAATTTTTCACTATTACACATCGGCAATACTTTTTTCAGAGTAATTCTTTTTCTGATGTTTTACTGTTGCATTTACGAATAGCTAAGAACGAACTTCTCACGTCTTCTGATGTGATGCACTGGCAACATCAGAAATTTACAGGATGAGGAGGCACTGAAAAGTTTACTATATACTCCATGTGGGCTTGCAGTCTGCACTATTACGGCACAACCTCTAATAGTATATGGTAACCTACATAATACCATCTGTAATGGCATATTTAATATTCTACTTTTTCATAGGATACATGTTGCATAAACTTCTGTTCTGTGCCTTTGCAAATTAAAAAAATGTTGCTATTTGCGTCAATGACCATGAAAAATATATGTTATCCCCTATACCTTTCTCAACTTCACTCTCTTTTGGTTTTGCTTGATTGTGTTGAATAGACAAAATGAGCCTCTGATTCCTTCCCCTAAATTGTTGTTATCTAGCTTACCGAAGTATAATTATGCCTCATTATATTTATAATATTTGATGTATGTATAATTTCAAGCTTTCCGAGAGCGGTTGCATGCTGATGTTGCCAAATAAGCTCTGCAGTTGCTCGCAAAACGGAAGGAGGTTCATTATAGAGGACGTACTGTGGAGAGCTTCGTGCTGCCCTCTGGTATATGCAAGTTTTAGCTGAAATTGTGGAGAAAATGATCACTTTTTATTATATTGCTAGTCATTAAATTGATGAAAAAACCCATAAACTGGGCTTGGTGTCAAAACTTAAGCTCAGCACATCCCCTGTTTATGGATTTTTTTCATCACAATCTTCCTCTTCCTGTAATTTTTTAGTCATTAAATTGAAATTTTATGGTGATTATGCCACTATAGGGTGTGCACATTTACTTGAATAACATTGGTGAAAGCATTGTGGAGAAAGAGGAGAGAAAAAAGCGTTAGTTAGTCTCATAGTCTCTATTACGGACCTACTCCGTATTCTCGAGGTGCAACACATCGGAAGAGACCACTGCACCTTTGCGAACGTATATTGCAGAGTGGTGCGAACTTTCCAGTATGATGCACCTTCCAGCAGAGAAACACATGCATGAACACAGTAGAAATGGACACTACAAATGCTTATGCCCATTTTTCCATTTATATATCCATTTCTACCAGCATTTGTGGGTGTCCATGTCTCCTCTTCATGTGCTTTTTCATGTGATCGAAGATGTATCGTAATGCTGTTCAGAAGCACCTATCCCAGTTGTCCGTATTTAGTGACCCTTTCCAAATACTGTGCACTAGTTATTCTACAATGTGTAGATATAGAGCATTCGACGTCATGCATAGGGCAGCATGAAATTGATTAGCAAAAAAAAACACCTGAATGACAAAAGCATTTTTTCTGATGTGCGCTCTTTTTTCTCAACCAATTCTGTGCGCTCCCCTATGCAGGATGTCGAACAAGCTAGCCCCACAGCTGACTCTTTTGTAGAACATTCGATCAGACCGTGTCCTATGCTGGAAAACACTGTCCCAATGTGTGATTCCTTGTGTGTGATCGCTCTACAATGGCCTCCTATTGTGAGCACTGAGACCTTGTACCAGCAAGAATTGAAGCAGAGTGGGTTCTAGAATATGTGTTCCTATGAAGCTTTCATGTTCAGTTATTTCAGCACTTAGAAGATGTGAGAAGTGAAAATAATGTCTTTGAACTTTCTCTTAAATATAGCTCTCGCAATGAATTAAATTGTGCTTTCTCTTGCAGGCACTGTGAAACGGTGGCGCATTTCTGATCTGCATACATACAACTTCTTTGTAAGACCAGCGGGTAACATATTTCACTCAGTGAAGAGAGTGAAAGTGACCTGTCAACCTGTGGTGAAGTGGGAGGAATCATAGCAGACAACGTGCAGCTAACTCCACCTCTGGCGCTAATTGCACTTGCGCCGCAATACTTTTTGATGGTTCAAGGAGTGCTGCCACGCATGCTATGTTAGCTATAACAGTGGATACGCTTGTACACTTGCGCATACTGTAGTAATTCCTTCGTTACACTTGTTAGCCTGTACGTGCCTCCAGACCACGACAGAGATATTGAGGTGCACACTGTAGATTACATGCGATAACATGTGAGGAAAGTTGAGAGTTGTGCGGAAACCCATCTGGTCAGGAAAAACCTGAAGACAACTGAAATAAACACCAACCATGAATGAAAGCAACATAAAAGCAAAACGTCTTGGCTCTCACATAAGTGCCTTGTTCACAAAGCTCCAGTGTGGGAACCAAAATGTCTTGGTATTATGTTGCTTTTATTCGTGGTCGGTATTTGTATCAACTGTCTTTGCCTACGAAGAAAAAAAATATTTGAATCACAATTTTTTCATAGATGCATAGAATTGGGAATAGCTCAGCGAAAAAATAATTGAATACCATCTGCTTATTTAGCTCGTTATTAGGAATGGTGTTTTCGTCAGTTTTCAAAGATTGAATGTGCAGAGGGCATATTGCTGTTGAAGCATTCGAATAGTGTTTTCAGAACAAATTAAGCCATTCTGTAAGAACTCCACATCGTCATTATGCATTTGCAATTCTCCTGTGTGAGGTTTCTAGTTGTGTGAAGTGCAACTGCAGCTTTATAATAATTTTTAAGGCTTTATGTGCCACAACAACAACAATGCTACATGCCAGTGGCCAAACAGATGAAGAGGAGGGCAACAAAAGATAGCCTGATGCGAGCTTATTGTATCGGCTGTGCTGCTCACTTGTAACCACTTGTAAATACATGTGTGCCTTCGAGTCTATTTTTCTCATAACAATATGATTACGAAGCACGCCATAGCAGAAAGCTCTCGATTTTTTACCAGGTTCCTTTTTATCCTACTGACAGATTATATTTTACCACTCTGCATCATGCTTATGCCTGTGAAAGTGCATTGTAGATAAGAAGATGACAAAGTTTGTCCTCAGTGTTCATGTGTATTGTTGTTCTGTAATGCTACATTGTCAATCACATTCTCAACAAAGCACAGGCAAGAAAAATAATATTAAGGCACAGAAAGACTCATTTTTAAACATCGTCGTCTACTAAATGCAGACATAAACACATACCTAGTGCAAATTCTTCAAAATAAAAATACTGCAGCATTCTTTGCGAGATATGCTGCAAAATTTTGTCTCCTTTAGCTTAGCTATGTCACAAATGTAGTGCATGATACCGAACAGTAAACTCAAAACCATTTCCTAATATTTATGGTCTCATATCACAAACGGCCAAATGATTGCTTGCTTTGGCTCATGGGCGGCTTGACACGTATCCACAAGAAAGGTTCAAGCTCTTAGATCTACAGTAGTTAATTAAATACCTTCTCTCTGTCTCCATTTGTATGTGACTTCTCACTAGGTCAGAGAGCAGGCTTGCATCTTGTCAAATGACATTTAACAGAGGTAGGTGTCGCTCTAAGTTCCTTGTTCCTACCTACAGTGGCTTGCCTTGGAATGGCCTGTCAATACTCGTTTACTGTGCATGTACTTCGTGAGTCGCACTTGAGAACTTGGTAGCTAGAGTAAACTCTGGCAGCAATCATTGTGGCTGCTTTTATAATAGCGCACAAACATGGAACATTGATTATTTTAACTGTTTAAGAATAAAGCCATTTCAAGAAAGTAATTTCAAAGCAGGCATTTACAAGAAAATTCGAATGTATTGCTTCTGTTTCATCTCGCTTGTCGACTGCACCACAAGTTATAAGTGATGCATTTTTCTGAACATTTATGTGCACGTAAACTTTGCCATTTCATTTTACCTTATTCTCAGTGCCATCTTACCCCAGTGCATGGTAGCTGTATTGGCTAGCGTCCCCATGTCGGCATTCAATTTTATTCTGTGTCTTGTTGAAAGTGCAAGCGTTTGATTTGTGCAGACTCGATCACCGTGCCCAGAAAACCTGGCCAGCCAGGACCTGGCCACTTGGGCTCCTTCAAGGGGAAACATCTGCAGCAGTGTCACATGTGTAGCTACTCTACTAAAAACCGCACTGACTTGCAGAGGCACCAGAGAATACACACGGGCGAGCGCCCATACAAGTGCTGCTATTGTGGCAAGGGCTTCATTCAGAAGAGCAACATGGATGCACATGTTCGCATTCACACTGGCGAGAGACCCTTTCAGTGCCACCTCTGTCCCTGGAACTCTGCATGGCAGGTGGACCTTAAGCGCCACATGAAAACTCATAAAGGCAGGGACGGTGTTCCTGACAGCAGAACTTCCGATTCCTGATGATGTTCCTGAAGACGGTGAGGAACAATTTGCCCGGTGGTGGGAACTGTGATGAAAAAGACTGAAGAAGCATGTTTATGATGTGCATCTCATTCTGTGACTTGAACTTGTAGCTTAGAAGAGTTGAACTTGGGGCTAAGTGTACCAATGAAATGTGACACTGAACCACTTAATCAGCATACAGGATGCTATATTATTGGAGTTTGTGGGGAATGTTGAAAGCAATTCTTGCATATGCATTTGACTAAGTGTGTATGTGGCTGTGTGCAGTTGATTTACGCACTTTTATTTATGTGCTTGAGCACATCCCAAATTTCTATTAAAGGAACTAAATTGCAAAGCACTGTTTCATGAATATTTACAATTGCTTCAGGACAGCTGCTTAAGAACATGTCATGTGTTTTCTCAAACTGCTGTTTCATATCACCTTTCACTCATGCGTTCTCTGTGTGAACGACCTCATGTCCACCGTATTTCTGTGATGTCTTGATAGTAGGATCAAGTTCAGTTGTTTGCTTAAAGAGTCTGTTGAAGTTCCTCTTCACCCACCACTTTTTTTTGTGTGTGTGTACGTGAATAAACAGCTTCGGGGACATTGTAGTGTCACATATCAGGCTCCTTTCTATGCCTTGGAAGGATTCGCTTTTGAACCATTTTTATTGAAGGCATCGGTAAACACTCGTGGTATTGTATAGGAAAAAAGAGGACATATTACGTGATGAATAAATTTCATGCTCTAGTTGCTCTATATTACATGTTGTGCACGCCCTATATTTACGTTGGGTTTGGAACACTGCGTCGTTTTGTCATGATGATGTAATGCTCATGTAATCTTGTCAACGTACCTCCACCATTAACTCTTAGATTGACAATTACATGCTCTTCAAGCTTCTAAGGATTATTAGTCCTATTTCTTTCAAGTTGAGATGCGATATGATTTTTCTGAAAAGACATAAGGAAAGACAGAAAAACGAAGCCAGGACACTGCACAGGCGTTCTTAGTGTCCTAACTTTGAAATTGATAGCTGGACAGATACCCGTTGGATCAAGAACAGACACAAAGACAATTAAAAAAACACATTGACTACGATTAAAGAAAAAAATAAAAGCATGAATGAAATGTTGTGACTTCCGTTTTGTGTACGTGCTTGCACGCCCTGTCTTTTTAGAATAAATAGTTACCACCTAGTTCAGCTCTTCATTATTCTAAGCATCTATTTTAATTTGATGCAGTGTGCTCTTGTCCAATCTCATTAATCAGCATGTGTCTGATCGGTCTGTCTACTTGGCGAAGAGCACATGTAGACATGTTTATGGTCGTAGGCAAGAAACATCTGCTAGCGAGTTTCTTGATTGAAAAAACAGACTGTTCGCTCTTTTTTTTTTCCTTATTACCGGTTTTGCACAAGGTACACACATCAATATAAGTCACTGTAAACAGTAACATACAAACAGAAGGGATGACAAAACAGTCGCGGAACTTTTAGTGATTACAGTGCTAAAATTCCTTCAGGTTCACCAGGGGTTCGACCCTAGAGAGCCATTCCGGAACAAAATCTTGTTGTTTGAGTATATGAATGTACTGAGCGATGCTTTCGCGGAAAAGCATACGGGCCGAACGCCTGTCAGGGTCACAGTAGTAACCGGCCATTCTTGCCCGCCATAGACAATGTAGGCCAAGCAGCATTATAAGATTAAAAGGCAGTCCCTCCTCTTTTTCTGCTGTTAAAAACCTGATACCCAGTGAATGTAAGGGAAGTTCCTTTTTTAGAGTTCTCTGTAAAACATCCCAGAAGTAAACCCCTTCCCAACAATGCAGAAAAACGTGATCTATTGTTTCCGGCTTTCGGCAGATCAAACAGTTTGAACCCCATGGCATATAAACTCCTCTATCTTCTAAAAAAGTCTTAACCGGTAGTGTTCCGGAGTGTAATTTGAAGAAAAAGCTTTTTGCACTAGACTGAATTTGCATTTTCTTAACACGCTTAAGAACATCATTGCCTTCTCCCCCGCTATTAATTAACCTATACATAGGAACTGGAAAAATCATGTCACATACGTCTTTATGCAATTTCTTTCGCCCGACCGAAAAAAGGTATTCATTGGAAAACCGAACTGACAAGAACCGGACACTGTCCGCAACTTCCTTAAAGAAACCTCGCGTAGCTCCCGGCATGCTTACGGTGCTAACCACAAAGTTAGGCAGAACACGACAAAGGCGTAACTGGCATACCGTTCTTAAGAAGGGGTGTTGAACATCTCGAAAAAAATAAAACGATTAGCTAGTTGTCGCACGAACAGATGCGACAGGCTTAGTCCCCCCTGTTTTACTCTTCGGAACAGATTTGTCCTACTACATTTTTCCCAAGTAGACCCCCATATAAACACAGCAAATATCCTATGCAGCTTTTGCACATGCACCCGTGAGCAACACAAAACCTGCATCACATACCATAATTTGCTCATTAAAAATATGTTGCATACAGTGGCTCTAGCAAACATTGAGAGACAGTTGCCATTCCACTGCGCTGTCCTTTCGCGCGTTTCTTTTATTTGTTCAGTCCAGTACTCATTGGTGTCTTTGTAGTGCTGGAAAGGCACACCTAGATATTTTACTGGAGTATTAAACCAGTGAACGTTAGCATAGGTATCTGGGGCTGATGTCCAGTCTCCGTGCCACAACCCCAGACACTTTCCCCTTGTAGTGCCATCATCACCATCATCATTTTTTCCATCACCGCGCCGCGTCTCTCGCGCAGCTGGCGCGAGCTCGAGCTGCGCGAGAATTAGAACGAGCTCACGCACCTGGCGCGTCGGACGTGGACAGCCACCGCGGCTCCTCTTCAGGCGTGCAATAAAGTGGCGAGATCAGCACGGCCCCGTCGGCCGCCTTCGACGCCGTCTCACGTCTCTCTTCTCTCGCCGCTACATTGGTGACCCGGACGTGATGCACGCCATTCTTCATGACGCCCTTCCGGTAGAGTTGCGTCATCTCGCTGCCACTTCAAGCACCAGCCCGCAGCCTTATGATGCCCTCTGCACTGCGGTGCTCGCCCGCAATGGCCTCACGTACCAACCGCTTCCAGGGGCCCGCGACTTTGGGGTTGTCACTGCGTCGCAACGTGTGCTACCAACCGTGGCCCCACCAAACTCCATGACGGCCACCTTGCCGCCCGCCTCGGAGCCTGGCACAGGTGACCTTTCACCCGTTATTGACCTCCCGACTTCCTCTCGTCTGGCCACTAGCGACGCGTGTCCCGCGTATGAACTGCCTACACCATCTGTCGAGCCAACTGAACTATCTACGACATCTGTCGAGCCAACTGAACTGTCTCCGACCCCTGTCGAGCCAACTGAAGTGCCTACGACATCTGTGGAGCCAACTCAACTGCCTATGACATCTGTTGAGCCAACTGAGCTGCCTACGACGTCTGACCAGCCAACTGAACTGTCTATGACGTCTGTCAAGTCAACCGACTTAACTACAACCACTGTGGAGCCAACTGAAAGCATGGGAACAAGCACTGCCACCAGTCCACCAGCGTCGAATACCTCGACAGTGACTGAGGCGACAACTGAACCCGTCTTTCCTGCACAGCCTCCCATGACGCCATTTCCCGTGGTCCGCGTATTCGGCACGGCGACGAACGAGTCGCAGCCGCTGCCTGCGGACGGCGTGTGTGACTACACCTTCTACGACGGCCTCTACGACACGGGCCCGTTTGACACGCTTTACAGCCCGCACTTTAGTGCACCAGTTGAGCACGTTCTCAGTCACGTGTCGCTTCACAGCGTCACTGAGTACGGCCTCTCTTTCGCCTACAGAAACGCATCACAAGTGGCGCGAGACCTCGAAATTCCAGAGGTGCTTTCCACGATTGAAGACCTCTGGGACCGAGCCATCCGCCATTACGGATTTCTTTCCATCGAGCGCTTACTTCTTCGTCCACTGCGCAACTCTCAGTGTCGCCCACCAGAGACCCACTGGTTCCCGATGGTCACTACACGTTGACAAACTGGACTTGCCAAAGGAACACTTTATGGACTGCCGTTCATGTACATAGCATTTGTCGCCCTCTTTCTTTTTTTCATATGCCTTCAAATCGCGCAAAGCGCTAGGGGGGGAGCCCTGTAGTGCCATCATCACCATCATCATTTTTTCCATCACCGCGCCGCGTCTCTCGCGCAGCTGGCGCGAGCTCGAGCTGCGCGAGAATTAGAACGAGCTCACGCACCTGGCGCGTCGGACGTGGACAGCCACCGCGGCTCCTCTTCAGGCGTGCAATAAAGTGGCGAGATCAGCACGGCCCCGTCGGCCGCCTTCGACGCCGTCTCACGTCTCTCTTCTCTCGCCGCTACACCCTATTAACCCGACCTCCTGTAATTTCTTCAAAATTTTTAACAACGGCAACTGTCTCTTGTACACTCTCTTTGGTGGTGCAACACACTGCTACATCATCAGCGTATGCCAAAACCTTTACCTCGGCGTCAAGCAGTCTGAAACCACGAATGGTCTCGTTTTCTATTATGGCCAAGCATAAGCTCTCTATGTACAATGCAAACAAGAGTGGACTTGCCGGACATCCCTGGCGTACCGAACGTTCCAGCCTAATGGGAGACCCTGGGATCTTGTTAATAATTAGTCGTGTAGTAGAGTTCTCATACGCCAAAACTATGCCCTCTGTAATCACCGATCCGACATTGACATGTTCAAGTATGGAGAATAACACATCTTGCGGGACGCAGTCAAAAGCCTTTTCTAAATCAAGCTGGAGAATCGCAACATGAGAATTAAAAACATCGCAACTCTCACATCGCATTGTGATGTGCATTGTGATGTGTCATCGCATTGTGATGCACAATGCGATGAACACACATCGCATTGTGTGTGTGTTCATCAATATTGAGCGCCCCTTGATACCACACGTTTGGTGCTCCCCAACTATTCTAGTGACTACGGACTGCAATCTACCTGCCAATACTTTCATGAGTATTTTGTAGTCAGTGTTGGTTAGCGAAATGGGCCTATATGACGAAACTAGTTTTAATTTTGCTTTGTCATCCGTCTTAGGTATTAAAATAGTGTGCGTGTCGGCAAATGAAGGTGGTAACGCTTTGATTGTGTAGGCTTCCTTGAACACAGCTTGTAACACTGGTGAAACTTCTGTTTTAAAAGCTTTATACCACATCGCACCGAGACCGTCAGGCCCCGGCGACTTCCCAGCGGCGAGACTATCTATTACACATTCAATTTCAGAAACGGTTATAGGCCTCTCTAACGCTTCTTTCGTTTCGAGGGATAATTGCGGCATCCGGCTCAAGAAAGTGTCCTTGAACTTTGTAACATCTACTAATGCGGCTGCAAAGAGACCCTTGTAATACTGAAAGAAAGCTTCAGCGATAGTGCTGTTAGTATTTAGCAGAATTCCATTTTCCTCTATTTCGTTGATGTGATTACGACACGCTCGTGATTTCTCGATTCCAAGTGCGCGCTTGGTAGGAGTCTCCCCCATAGCCCACGCCTCTGCTCTCGCTCGAATAAGGGCTCCTCTGTAGCGTTCCTGCTTTACTAGCTCAATTTGTCGTTTCACCGTTCGAATATCTTCCTTATATGCACCGGGCTCCTTGCTTTCTAATGCTATCAATTTCTTAAGCGTTGTTCTGAGTTCATTTTCTTTCATTCTTTCTTGATATTTTAAAGTACTAGATCTCAATATGGCTTTCATTTTAACGCTTTGCTTCAAAAGCTCCCATTCCTCGCCAACATTACAGGCTCCAATCACTTTAACGTTCTTAATTCCCTCAATTACAAAATTATTAAAAATGTCATCCCGAAGTAGTTTAGCGTTAAACTTCCATAAATCCCAACTAAATTTGTTTTCTTTTTGTTTAAGTCCCACGTTGCATTGTACAAGACAATGGTCAGAGAAAGAGACAGGTAAGACTGTGTAACTATTGCTTTTAGCTAGCGTCTCCCCTGCCATGTATATCCTATCAAGACGTGCGTGACTGGTTCCCTGAAAATGCGTAAATCGAACTTCGCGACCTGCTTCGAGGCACTCCGCAACATCATCCAGGTCAGATTCATTCAGCAAGTCATAGAGCACTTCAACACTTCTGTCTCGCACATGGCGGTTATTAATTCTATCCTTCACGCTCAATACACAATTGAAATCCCCCAATAAAACAAGCTGTTTTGGTGTCCGTAAATGTTGCTTAATTAACGAAAAGAAAGTTTCTCGGTCTGCCTCCACGTTCGGCGCATAGACACAAATGACGCGCCATTCAATTTCGCTAGTACTAAAATCACAAGTCACTGTTCTACCAGAGTCACAAAAAAAGTGACTTTCAACAATCAATCCCGGAATCTTTTTAACAAAAAGCACACAACCGGCCGAAGTTCCTCTTGCGTGACTAACTATGGCATAATATTTAGACGTAAACCGCAGCATCATGCTCCGGGTCTCCTCCTCACCTTCCACTTTTGTCTCCTGCACGGCTAACACGTCAATATCTTGGTCAATTAAAAAGCGATACACTTGAGCCTGCTTTTTCCTGGAGGCCAAACCTCGGACATTTAAGGTTGCAAAGCTCAATGCCCAGTGACTAGCCATCGTTACTCACTAAAAAAAGGAGGGGGTAGGCCCGGAGCATGGTGCTTACCGTGTACGTCTAGCTCCCTGCTGGACGTCTCTGGGGTCATCTGGTGGTCCGGCATCAGCTAGCTGCTGGTCCCTTGGAGTGCCAACCGGTCGGTCCACAGGTAGATTGGACCTCGCTCTGAGGCCCGAGCACCGCCCCGGTGTCGCCTTCGCTGGTGGTCCCTCAACTTTGCTCTCGTGAGCAGTGCCCGCAGATTGCTCCAGTGAACGCTTGACCGCCGAGCTCGTGTTGATCCCGCGGGTCATTCCGTGCGCTGGCATGTCGCGTCCTCTCGCCGCTTGCGTCGACATGTCCACCAATTGGCTTTGTGCGTCTTCAGTGGAATTCTCTTGGCTGGTGTCCGCCTTAGCCGTTTCATTCTCCTCGGGTTCCGACGCTGTATCATAATCTTCAGGCGAAACCGGCCCACGTTCAACCAGAGAACTAGGCGCGTCTCCTGCCCCCTTAGCCGCGTCTTCCGCCTCAGCGGCGGCCATTGTCTGCTCTTCGATCTCATCGCACGTTGCAGCGCTCGTAACTGCTGCATATGACCGGACGCACTGAGCGTCTCGATGTCCAAATCGCCGACAAATTGAACACCGTGGCACCCTGCAGTCTCGCCGTACATGACCAATCCCTTTGCACCGCAAGCATTGCATAGGCCTGCCCGGCGCCACTACTAGGGCCAATTCCCCTGCAACGCGCACTTGGTGTGGAAGGTCCTCCACCGTAACTCCACTCTTTAACTTGAGTAGCACGGTTCTCGTCGTCGACGCTTTGTCGCTGACGCCGTCGACTCCCCAGCGCTCTCGATTCACTTCGACAAAATTGCCGAAGGCCGCGAACGCCGTCCGCACATCCTCATCGGCGACTCCGTAAAGCAGCCAATGAAGCCGCAGTTTTATCTGCCGGTCCTGGGGATGAACGATGAGACACCGGTGTCCCTTCACCTGAAGTTCGTTGAAGGCCAGCAGTTTCTTCGTCGCGTCTTCTCCGTTCAGTGTAACCGCCCAGACGTGATTAATCTGGTACGCTCCGAGTGCTAAGATGCCCGTTAGCACTCCAGTGGGGCCCAACGCGTCTCTGAAGTCTTCAACCCTGTAGGGTCTCGCTCGAACGTCTCCGTGCAAAAACACAGTATTTAAGGCAACGCGTCCTGTTGGCTAATGAGGCAGAATCACTTGGTACTCTTCAGTTGACCTGTTACCACGGCCCTCAAGGGCCGCTGAAGCCGCTCCGATGGAGCCCTGCATCCTGCGTCCGTTCACTACCGTGGCCGAAAGCAGAATGACTGTTCGCTCTGCACAACTGTTCACAGCGACCCCTTATATATGGGCCCTTGATCTTGACCTCCATGGTAGTGCTGATGGGAGATTTCTCCTGTGTTATTGAAAAAAAAACAATAATTCGCAGTGTGTGTGTTCATTAAAAGCTTGCTGCGGCTCTTTGAGTCCAATCGAAGTTGCCTGTTTCTCATTGACCATAGGCAGCGATTGGTGTGTTCCAGTAGGAAACACTGGTTTATCACTACATGCTTAGCGCCTTCCGTGGTTTTCTCCAGCACAACACCATGATAACAGCTAGCATCAACGACATTGCCAGTGTAAGCCTTAGTGCCTGCAGTTTCGCATCTAGTACACATGGTTCCTTTTAGCGGGAGATGGTGTAACTTTTACAGCGAAATTTAAGCTAGCTGTTATGAGATCAGAACAAGGGTCATGTGCGGCGCCGTAGTTGTCCGCCGTCGCCGGTGTCCGTAACCAATATCGCAAGAAATAACAAAAAAAAAACAAAGTAAACACCAAGCACACAATGAGATTTGAACCTTAGTTCGCTGCGTGCCAGCCCAGTAGTTTCAAAACTGGCCTTGGACAGGCCTGATGTCAGGGAAGGAATCCTGCAAATATGAGTTATAAAGCGTTTTAGAACATCAGTGGAACAACGAGCTCGTCACGCAATGCGATCGGACTGCGCAAAGTGTGGGTCGTCCAGTAATCCAACCCATGACAAAAGCTTGTTCTTTTTTATAGACTGTTTCGGTGTTTGTAAACAAACAGGCTCGCGCGGAACGGCATACTAGTATATAAGTGTTCTGTGGGCCTGCCCCAGAAGACTTCCGGTAATGCTTTCTCAATGGTACCGGCGGCGTTTTTCGTGGTGTGTTTGAGTTTGCTGCTTTATTATTTCTGGCGCATTCCTTAGGATGTGTTTAAAGCAACGTCTAGTGGCTACATGAAGGGGCTTGACGTAGCGCACAGCAGGTACAAGCGCAACCACTGCTGCAGGTAACGCGGCTTGGGTTCCACTGAGCGCGGCCCCCAGCTGCGTTACGTCTAACAGTCCATGGCCGAGGGAAAATAAACAAACTGCAGAAGTTTGTCAGTGAACTTATAATTGGGCCAGTTGTTTCTGCATGTCGATGATGTGGATATGCTTTTTGTAGACGCGGACAGGGCAGCGCACACCCGTCTTTTCCCTGTGCGCGTCTTTAAAGCGCATCCAAATCGTATATGCAGAAAAAGCGTTGCCTGATTTTGTACAATTCAGATTTTCTTCTGTAACTGAAAAGCTGCCTCCTGTCGCACCACGAGCATATTTTCGTTTTCGTCTAAGCACACAACCTAGGATAAGCGCTTGTTCCTGCGCATGTGTCGCACCGGGCACTTTTTATAGAGATCAGCGGCGATCGGAATCACTTGCGATCTGAAGTGTTCGTGAGACTGATAAATTATAAAATGCACTGATTATGTGATGATGTAAACTGCAAGTGGGTCGCGCAAGCTATTACGGCTTACTCACGAGTCGCGCAAACTATTATGGCTTACTCACGAGTAAACTATGAACCAAACTTTCTATGGTCCATGTTCACGCCGAAAGATAAATGAGTGAAAAGTCAGTGATATTCATTAGCAACAGAAAAACAGGCGATGAGTCATTCACTCGCACAAATGAGAGCCCACTCGCTGGCGTCACTTAAAAAAAAAAGAACGAGTGCAACGACAACAAAACGTGGACACTACGACGTACACCACGGAGGAAAAAATGCCTTCCTCCATGATGTACAGGCTGTTTCAGTTAAGGGAAATCTCGGAGTGCCTGGCTTCGCGATGTGACTAGCGCTGCAATCGCTCCCCGGTAGCAGCTCACGCGTGCGCAGACGGTTCAAAGGTGTAGAGGTGAACCCGCGTTATCTGCTATGGCAGGGCACGTACCGCATTGTCAGCCAGCGTACGGATATCATTGTTAATGTGGGAAGTGGGCCCGATACTCTGCGCTAATAATTTTCAGAAAAATCTGCGCCGCAAGATGGGATACGGAGAAACAAAGAACGACAAACTCGCGCATGCTTTCTTTTTTCGTGTCCAATATTGCTGCACAGTTTATTCAGTTTTCGCACCAGCTTGCCCAACTTTCAACGCTTGTCTGCACGAAACGTTGTGCGATGCAGACCTCTCAGCTTTTGGGCCGGATAATGGGGCACTTGACACAGTATTTGAGAGTATACCTGCTATGCTCCATTGAAATATCGTGGAACTGTGCGCGTTCAAGCATGTTTCTTCAATGTGTGCGCACCTTACTAAGCTTGTATTGGAAATATACGATAATGAGCATGCACCGCGCGTGATCTCTGACTTTGAATGAAACGAAGCACTCAGTGGGGATTGGTGAGCAACTGAACTGGTTTAACAAAACAAAACAAATAGGAATGAGTTCAGGAATGGTTTAGGATAGAACAGCCACGGGAACGTGCTTAATTATTCTCGACTGTATTCGATCCCAACAGGAAGGACTCGCCTCCGGCAGTGAAATTCACTCGTGACGCTTCCAAGTTTATGTCCCCAGCGGTAGCGATGATGGCTCTCATTCTAGACGGCAATTAAAAGGTCACTCACCAGGTTTGACAATTTTGAGCTGACGAGCGCAATATGCGTCATGATCACATCTACGAAAATTTGCTACGCTACCCGCCACGGAAATGAGTCATTTCAAGATGGATAGTGTTGTTAACTTTTTTGGGGGGGTGAAGTCGCTAGAACGCGTCCTAAATGTCGCCCATTTCAGTCAAAAGTCGCTAAGTCATGATGACGATGTTTTTCCTGAGTTTTTAGTTTTCGACTGGATAAAGCGTGTGAAGGGATTCTTTTTTAAACAATGTTTTAAATATACTTCTGCTGTGGTGAATAAACTTAACAGTCAGAATAAAATAATCTTTCTAGTGTTGAACTGCACTGTTCAGTTTTGGCCTGGACAAGCAACTCTGGGTCTGCCGGGAGACGCGGAATCTGCGGAATAAACTTCTAGCTGGTAGATGCTTCTAGGTCGGAACCACCGGTCGCAATCCAGCGCAGCACCCTGCCGGAAATCAATAAAGTTTTTCTCCCTCTCTTCGCGAAGGCGGTCACCGAGGTGAATGGACGCTCTTCACGTCGGCTCCGTCCTCATAGAATGATTTTGCAGCGAATACAGCCAGGCACCACTCGGATTTATATACCATCTGATTCTTCTCGTCACCGAGAATCCGAAGAGACCATATTCTAAGGTGGGTGATCATCTTTCGAGATTTTACGACCGAAAACCAGCCCCCACCAAGCAGCGTCTACTATTCCTACGACCGGCGCTCCGCGTCGACTGGGGCGGCCTCGCGATAGCCAGGCCTCGGCGTTCGCGCCATACAGGCCGTAATCATCAATATTGGAGGTATCGCAGCAGAATGAAGACGCCACCCAACGGGAAGACGAAGACATCACCCAACAGGAAGATGACACAGGCAACGGGTGGACAGAAGTTCGAAACAGAAAACGTGCGAAGAAAGGTAGCCAGGAACGCCGTGGTAGCCCTAGCCCCACCCGAACACCTAGAACGCGTGGTGCAAATCTGATATCCCGGATAACCAGAGCCAGTAAAATGCCAAGACTGCCGATAGGCGACTTCAAGACAGTTATAAGGCCAAGAGGAGGACTGCAGCTATCCAAGCTCAGCTTAGCGGAGCTAGACAAAGCTGTGTATGAAGCGGCCGAGATTCCTTATGAAGAAAGAGAGACGGACACGATTTGTCCGAATAATTTTCAGAACATCTTGGTCTTTAGCACCCCAAACCAAGACCATGCAGACAAGTACCAAGGCATCAAGCACATCAAAGCCAACGACAAGTTGTATGAGGTGGGAGCATACGAGACGGCCCCGGAACTCACTGCCAAAGGTGTAATCAAGGGAGTTCCTTTAAACGAAACCCCACGGGACATCACCGCAGCTATTATTACAGCCCGAAATGCTACGGCGATCGCAGCCAAGCGTCTTGGCAATACCACAACAGTGATAGTCCTTTTTGACGGCAGCAGAGTCCCGACGCACGTTATGTACAGAGGAGCGCTCACACGCTGTTCACTATACAGGAAACAAGTTGACTTTTGCAAACAATGCAACAGACTTGGGCACAGGAGTGACGTGTGTTGGAGGCCAAACGACAAGCTATGTGCGGGTTGTGGAACACCTGATCCGAGCGAGGCCCACCACTGTCAGCCACGATGTCAGCTGGGCGGCAAGGATCATCCCACGGCTGACAAACTCTGCAAGGCCAAGTTCAAGACACCCTACATCGTAAAACAACGCCAGTGGTTCCGACAACTTCAAGAGACGCACGAGGAGAACTACCCCCCTACCACCAAGCCAACCGAACGCGGGAGGTCCAAATTCCGGACGAGGGCAACGCCTGGGTCCAGATCAAGGTCCTGGTCCTGCGCAACGCCCCGCGGCCACACCACTCAGTCTCCGGGACCGAGAAGGCGCACTACATCCCGTTCCAGATCCCGGTCTAAGCCAAAGGGTGGCAATGACCATCAAGGGAACCCGGCATTCACGGTGAGCTGGTCAGACGTGGCTAAAGGGACGCGCCCGGAGCCTTCGGGGGAGACTGCGCATAATGTCAGTGATATAGCGGAGCTGAAAAAAGAAAAAAGCTGAGCTTAGAGAATTGATATCACAACTTACTGGGGAAATTCAAAGTCTTAAAAACTGCACAAATAGAACTTCTAGTCAAATGCGTTCCGCGGCCCAAGAGCGCCTCGAAGAAATGCCAGATAACCGAATGGACGAGGACAGTACCCCGCCACCTCTTAAAAGGAAAGCTCAGGCGTCTATTGGTCTACTGGTACAAAACTACGGCGCAAACCTCGAACATTAATCAAACATTGTCCGAAATACAGGAAGCAGTTAAGGAACAGGCAGAGGCAACCAACAACCTCTCGCTTGCAATATCCATGATCATGAATAGACTAGATAAACTCGAAGCTAACGTAGCCAATCTGAACCCTAGGACACCTCCGGTACTTCCAGCTACCAACCTTCCGATAAGCACTGAAGGAAATTCACACTTATCTCAGGGCACCACATCAGTGGCTATATCAACTAATTTCATGAGGCCTGCCTCCTTTCACCCTCCTCCCTCTTCGATAGCCAACTCAAAATAGGGAAGCCCAGAAAAAGGGACTTAATTATTTGGCAGTGGAATTGCAGGAGCTATGAGGGGAAGAGAGCAGTCTTGCAACAACACCTTAGAGACAGAACCAAACCGGATGTTCTAATTTTGCAGGAAACCCATGCTTTAGCTAAGCTACCGGGATATCAGGCGATCGGCCCCTCAACAGGGGATATTAGAACACTGACCACTTCAGTAAGGAAGGGACTCGTAGCAATCTGCCACGACACCCGCATCACAGAAATTGAACATATACTCGTACAACTTGCCCCTAAAAGAAAAAAAAATGTTCGAGCATATTTATTCTGAATTTGTACAGCAATCCCGCACGCATACGACAACGCTTCCTTCTTCTCTTTAAAAAGGCCGTAGATATAGCGGGACCAAATCCACTCGTCATATGTGGAGACTTTAACGCTCCACACAGTGCTTGGGGATACGGATACACAAGAGCCAAAGGAAAAACGCTATGGCAGGATGTTCAAGAAACAGGCTTAACTCTCATCACTGACCCCGACTCCCCTACGCGTATGGGAACTGGGCTTGCAAGAGACACCACTCCAGACTTAACGTTAGTTCGTAACGCGGGGACCGCTAAATGGAAAAACACATTCGATGATCTGGGGAGTGATCATCGAATATTAGAAATCAGGATAGAAACCATGGCTGCCGCAAAAATTCAGAGACAGATTAGATGGACTGACTAGGATAAGTTTCGGAAAGTCAGAAATGCGAAAAAACAAGACCCTATCAGCAATATAGAAGATTGGATCAAAGATGTCAATAACGACGTCAGCGAGGCTACGCGAAGTATCACTTCAAGTCCACCCCTAGAGCAGATTGATAGCCGTCTCGTACACATGTGGGAGGCCAAGCAATCACTGCAGAATAGATGGCGGGGACAGAGGCACAACAGGCGCTTGCGCAAGCGCATAGCCAAGCTGAACAAACAGATCGAAGAACATTGTAAGCAGCTAAGCAAACAGCAATGGGACCAAATTTGTAGTAGTCTCGATGGCCAAATGAATGCTGGTCAGACATGGCGCATGCTCAAACACCTGCTAGACCCAGATAACACCAAATCAGCACACAAGCAAACCTTGCGTAAACTGGTGCACCAGTATAACGGCAGTGAGGAGGACTTTATCGCTGAGGCTAGCAACACGTACATTCCCGCCATGCCTGTCATAGAGCACGGACCATATTCCGGAGGCCCGAACGAGCTCTTAGATGAGGAGTTTAGTGTGGCTGAAATCAGGGCCGCGCTACAGAAGCTAAACACCAAATCTGCACCGGGACCAGACGGGATCACTAACAGAACGCTACGGAACCTTGACGACCAAGCCATAGAGAACATCACGCAATATATTAACGAGTGCTGGACTGAGGGCTCTATACCAAAACAGTGGAAAAACGCTAAAGTAATCCTCATCCCCAAGCCCGGGAAACCCCCCGATCTATCGAATTTACGCCCCATATCACTAACGTCTTGTGCTGGGAAGCTGATGGAACACGCTTTTCTAGACAGAATCAACACTTATCTTGAGGAGAACGAAATCTACCCAGATTCCATGTTGGGGTTTCGCACACGGCTCTCCACGCAAGACGCCATGCTGCAAATTAAGCAGCAGATTCTAGACAACAAAACAAGTTCTACCCGGGCGATCTTAGGGTCAGACCTTAAAAAAGCCTTCGACAAAGCATCGCATACAGCTATCTTACATCAGATCTGCCAATTAAACTTAGGATCAAGAGCGTATAACTATGTCAAGGACTTCCTAACAGACAGAACGGCATCTATCGTAATGGGAGAACTGAGATTTGAGGAAAGGCTTATGGGTAGTGCTGGTACCCCGCAGGGTTCGGTCATATCGCCAATGCTGTTTAATCTCATAATGATAGGACTCCCGGCGCGGCTGAACTCAATATATGGAATACATCATTCTATATATGCAGATGATATCACCATCTGGGCGTGTGAAGGTAGTGACGGAGAGATAGAGCAGAGACTACAGGAGGCCGTCACCACTATTGAGGAGTATCTTGATGGTACTGGCCTCGAGTGCTCGCCAGATAAATCTGAACTCCTCCTCTATCGCCCCACGCTTAAACGCAGACCACCCAAGGGATACAACCGGGACCGTGCTTACGAAGAGATCCAAATTCACACCAAAAACGGCAGGACTATTCCTATAGTGCAACAAATCAGAGTCCTTGGACTCATCATCGAGTCGTCTAAGGGTACAAACGGTGAAACCGTCAAGAGGTTAGTAACCAAAGTCACCAACGCAATACGGCTAATCAAGAGAGTCACCAACAAACACCAAGGCATGAAAGAGGCTAACGTCATCAGGCTTATTTATTCATTCGCCATAAGTCACATTATATACGTAGCGGCATATCTAAACTGGTATACAGCCGAAAAACTCAAAATCAACGCACTCATACGAAAGGCGTACAAACAAGCTTTGGGCCTTCCAGATAGCACCAGCAACGAAAAACTGTTTCAACTGGGCTTACATAACACTTTAGAGGAGCTGATAGAAGCGCAACAGATTGCCCAGTTGGAGAGGCTAGCCAGCACACGCGCAGGACGGAGTATCCTTGACAAGTTGCGGATAAATTACCATGGGCAACAAGGAAGTAAAGTGTCGGTTTTAAAGGTAATCAGGGAAAAGATCCAGGTCCCCAATCTGCCCAAAAACATGCACTCCGAATTTAATCAGGGCAGAAGAGAAAGCCGCGCTAGAACTCTGCTTAAGGCCTACGGCAGAGACAAGGAGGCGTTGTTCGTAGACGCAGCGGAGTACCCTAGTCACAAATCCTACGTTGCGGCAGTAATAAACACCGACCGCAAATGCGTAAACGCGTGCTCCATACGCTCGGATAATTCAGAAATCGCGGAAGAGGTGACTATTGCACAGGCCATAATTTCCCCAAAGTGTAGGTATGTCATTAGCGACTCGCAGTCAGCAATCCGTAACTATGCACGAGGAAGAATATCTCCCGAGGCAGCCAATATACTCCTCCGCAAGGCAAATCTCATATCATCCGAGGAATTCGAAGAAAGGTATATTATATGGTTCCCAGCCCACACCCCGTGTGCGTCGCTCATTCCCAACCTCAATGAGGAGGCTCACCGCGTAGCGCGAGGTCTCACTTACCGCACTCGCAATGGAGCTTCACATGAGGTACTGGGAGGAGATGAGTGGTGGGAGAGGGACAGAATGTTTAGGTTCTGTGACATTATCCAATTCTACCAAAAGTCGAGGCGCAGATTTCCACCACCTAGCTCCACATTAGACAGATCTCAGGAGGTTGACTGGAGGCGACTTCAAACTAGAACATTTCCCAATCCGAAGCACCTAAATCGCATCTACCCCGAACTATACCCAGATGACTCGTGTAAACTATGTAGCATGAGACGCGCCTCCCTAGAGCATATGTTATGAGAATGCACACAGATACAGGACGCCAATGCAGTCTCCTCAGAACAGCTTGGGGCGCGGTGGAGAGCCGCGCTGATCAGCTCAGATCGGACAGATCAAATATGGGCCATCCAGCGAGCACGGGAGGCGGCTGAGAGACAGGGTCTCTCCACCGACCCTGGTGCGGCTTAGGCCCACGCCTCAACCCGCTGGTTAAATAAAGTTTGCTCACTCACTCTCTTCGCGAAGGAGAGGAACGTGTGGTGTGCATGAATTTTATGCATGCGCGCTACGCACGCTTTTTCCGCCTCATGATCGTACCGCGATTCCATCAAAGGGCACATACTTCGTCAATTTGCTGCTGTCTAACGTTTGATGTAATACGTAACCACAAGGTTGGGAACGAGTAAAACCTAAAATTATTTTATTGGACACATTTCACTCAAGTAGATCGTTTGACTAAATATCGTCGCCTATAAAGTATTTTAACTTGGTTTTAAAGCAAAGGGGAGTGCTCATCCAAGTATTTCGCTAAAATCGACATTTTCTGTGGTTTTACGTCAACAAAGGCTCCCCTCGCGACGTTGCAGAAGTGGTTAGAAGATGAGAAAAGGCACCTAATTTCTGCAACACGGTCGGGAGCACGGCGCAGTGCAAAGGTCAAGCAAGTATTGTCGGCATCGGAGAACGTTTTCGGGGTGAGCACAACACCCTGACTGGCACCCGGCGAGGACTATTGTTCGTCACCCCTCTCGCTCTGTTGTCGGGCTGCTCGCAAGGTGGTTTTCACTGCTAATGCCAGAAATGCTTTTCTTTTTCCTGAGGGGAACACGCTGAACTATAGTTTACTAGTACACCATAGCTGAACGCACCCACATAGTTTTATTCTTCACCGCCCTCGGATCACCGTATTTGGAAACGGCGCGTTCAGCGTCACCGAAGATTGAGCGCATGTACTCTCAGGCGCTGCCCCGCTGAGCGGCGCCAGTTTCTTATGGTATTTGGGCAGGCGTTTCGAACGGAAGCAGTATCGTCCTGAATTAACAACGCTAGCATCAATTATGCGATGCGTTAAGGCATTTACGATTGAATTTTGGCATTACCAGACGCAAATCCACAGATTACTGTAAAAAAGTCGCAAACAAAACTTTTGCTTTCGGGGGTCTTTTAAACACTCAACTAAAACTTTTCAAACTCCCCAAAAAAGTCGCTATGACTCCAAAGTGATAGAATTTTCGCTAGCACGACTGAAAAGGCGTTAAGTTCAGCGACTTTCTCGCTAAGTTAACACCACAGAGATGGATGGATTGACGTGGCTGTACTAGAGTGTACTAGAAGTGTTGAGTGTCGTGACCGCGCTAGGGTGTCTAGAATGAGGAGGTGTGAAAAGCGGCAGCTGAAACCGGTCCCCAAAGCGCGACGATGCCGCTTGGAGCGCTGCACGCGAGGCGCGGGTACCATTGCGCAGGCGACATACGAATGAGCGTGCGCTGCTCTCTGCAGAAATCTCTCTCACGCAGTTAGACGCAGGCCCGTAGCTGGGGAGGGGGGGGGAAGGGGCCCCTTTCTCCTAGTTTTTAGCAAGTGGCTACGGGCCTGTTCTCACGCTATATGGCGGTCACCTATTTTTGGTGAACACCTTTTTTATTGAGCCAATGTGGGACAATACTTAAGATACTTAAGCCACGTAATTTCTTACGTGGCCTAAGTATCTCTGTATTTTCTCGCCTCTGAAAACAATTCTCGAAAAGGCATATGAGAGAGACCCGACACCAACTTTTGTGGATTTCGCTATATCGCGGTCACTCACGGCAGAACTGCAGGGGTGTTACGAGACGTTGTGACTACTGGAAGGCTTCATATTACTTGGAGCATGTTAAGTTCCTTCATCCACGAGCAGAAACGTCGGTGCAAGAGCCTCGTTCTGCTGCTCCGCCGCGAATGCATAATCTTGTGCGAGTCGCAGCTTAAATTCTCACTTGGCATTCAATTATCGGTTTTCGAACGTAGAAGTTTTAGCAGCCTACAATTTCTCATTAACTTAGATGAGTAACGCTGTAAGAGCGCTAAAACTTACGTGTGCCGCGAAGCCTGTGACTCGAGAATCGTCCGCAGCAGCAGAAATAGAGGAGACACTTTTTTAACAAAAACATAACTTTATTTTCATGTGCCAAGGTATTCATGCTCTGCTACTAGAGTACACATGGCTTAACTCTCCGCCCTTTCTTTTCGTCTTCTTTTTGGTTCATGCCTTTAAAAAAAGTGGACACGAATGAGGCAATAAAATCGCACCACACCTTTGGTCAAGAGAGCACCATGCTTTGGGCAGCCAATTTCTTGTGTCTCGTCAATCCCCTTCAGCATCTCTATGGCCGACTTGGCGTGAAGACGTGCTGAGCTCAAGAAACGTGTGATTTTGTCCTCAAGGTTCAGGATGAGGGTATACAGGGAATTTGACGGATACAAAAGTCCGCCCAGATCCCACAGCTTGCTTGCCTTGGCTGGGAGATTTCCTGGCACACTTTCTCTCGAGACAAGACAGGCGTTCTTGCACTCATCACAATTTTTGCTAAGTATACGCTTTCTCGCAACGTACCCTGCGACATAATATACAAGGCGGGAGTCACTTCGCTCAGCAGTGTACGATGCATGATCTATCGGCACTACCGGCAACCAGGCACAAAGCACCAACGCTGGGTCTTCTTTTTTACCGTTGACATCTTCGGGCATTTCAGAGCGACCTAGCGCAAACACTGACTGATGGCATACTTGCAATGTAGCGACTGCTTGCGAAGAAAATCCCAGCGCACCTGCAGCAAACACAGCGAAGTGCGCCGCTCCCTATCCGGATGGAGGGATGGGTGGATGGATGGATATGGCTGTACCCTTTAGATCGGGCGGTGGCTAGCGCCACCAAGCCGTAATACTTAATAAACTCAAAACTATATTTATTTATTTTTTCCTTAAAAAGTGAGTTTGAGGATTCGTACTTTGCAGTGAAGAGTTTAATTTTCACTCGTGCCTTGACTTTAGCCACCAATCAGATAACCTCCTTCTAGTTAAGTCCACTTGCTTAAAGTCTATTTTACCCTCCCGGTCCCTAAACCTCAGTGCTTTGAAAAACTCTTCGCCATCATCCTGAACTATAGGGTGAAGCCCTTTACAGAACATTATCAAGTGTTCGGCAGTTTCTTCTTCCTCTCCACACGCACTGCATACTGTGTCTAATTGATTGATATGTGGGGTTTTAACGTCCCAAAACCACCGTATGATTATGAGAGACGCCGTAGTGGAGGGCTCTGGAAATTTCGACCACCTGGGGTTCTTTAACGTGCACCCAAATCTGAGCACACGGGCCTACAACATTTCCGCCTCCAGCATACTGTGTCTACCCCTTCGTATTTGGCCTGATATGTCTTGGTTCGCAGTACTCCCGTCCTTGCCTCAAACAGTAGAGAACTACCCCGAGTATTATCATAGATCCTTTCCTTGGCAATTTCCTGCTTAAAAGTTCGATAGATCTCTAGTGCGGACTTCTTAATAATGCCCATTTTCCACATGTCAGTCTCCGTTTCCTTCACTTTCTTCTTAACCGATAGTTCTTTTTGGTTTGGCCACCTGCTGTTTTCTAAGTATTTACCAGTCAACTTCCTGGTTTGCTTCATCCATTTTGTATCGACATTCTTCATGTACAAGTAGCTGAAAACCTTCCTTGCCCAACGCTCCTCCTTCATTTCTCTCAATCGCTTCTCAAATTTTATCTTGCTGCTAGCTTCCCTGCCCTCAAATGATGTCCATCCCATATCACCTTGTACTCCCTGATTTGGTGTATTCCCGTGAGCTCCTAAAGCAAGCCTACCTATTCCATGTTGCTTAATTTCTAATCTTGCTTGAACTTCTGATCTCATGCACAAAGCCGCATTGCCGAACGTCAGACCAGGAACCATGACCCCTTTCCATATACTTCTCTCAAACTCATACCTATTGTAATTCCACAGTGCCCTCCCTGTCTTTCATCACCGCTGCATTCCTGTTACCTTTAGTCGTCACGTATATTTCGTGTTCCCTCAGGTACTCGGTCCCATTGCTTATCCATACGCCCAGATATTTGTATTTATCTGTTATCTCTAGCGTGACGTCCTGTATCCTAAGCTCACTACCTTCGTTGTCATTGAAAATCATGACTGCTGATTTTTCCTTACTGAATCTAAAATCTAACCTATCTCCCTCATTACCGCAGATGTCCATCAATCTCTGCAAATCTTCCTTGTTGTTGGCCATTAGCACTATATCATCTGCGTACATTAATGCTGGTAGTGCCTGATCAATAAGTTTTCCTTGTTTGACTAAAGAGAGGTTGAAGCCCCGCCCACTTCCCTCTAATTTTGCCTCTAATCCTTGTAGGTACATCATGAATAATAAGGGTGACAGGGGGCACCCCTGCCTAAGCCCCCGTTTTACCTCTGCAGGCTTGGATACCTGTTTTTCCCACTTTATAACTACCTTGTTACCTTTATAGATACCCTTTAAAAGATTAGTGACTACATGTTCCACGCCTAGTGTGTCCAGTATTCCCCACAATTCCTCTTGAACCACGCTATCGTACGCTCCCTTGATATCCAAGAATGCTAGCCACAGGGGCCCGTGTTCCTTTTCTGCTATTTCGATGCACTGCGTCAGTGAGAACAGATTGTCTTCCAACCTCCTGTGTTCCCGAAACCCATTCTGCAGTTACCCCAGCACCCCCTCATCTCCTATCCATGCCTGCAGTCTTTCCTTTATAATCTGCATCGCCAGCCTGTAGACCACTGAAGTCACTGTTATAGGACGGTAGTTGTTTATGTCAGCTTTGTCCCCCTTTCTTTTATAGATCATGCTCATCCTGCTAAGTTTCCATCCATCGGGAACTTCACCATCGATTATTATTTTGCTCACTGCCTCTCTCAAAGCCTGCTTAGACTTCGGACCTAATGTCTTTATCAGCCTAATTGGAATGCCATCTGGGCCTGTTGATGTACTACTAGGAACCCTTTTCTCAGCCCTTTCCCTTTCTCGTTGTGAAAATGGAGCCATTGCACCACTTGATTCGTCCTTGTCTATTATGGTGCATAAAGTACTTCTTTGTTGAAATTTTTCTGTCACTCTTGCTCTTATATATTCAATAGCTTCGTCCCCTTCTAGCCTGGCACCTTGGGCTGTAGTTATAAAACTCTGCTCTATGCTCGTCTCATTTCTTAGGGAGTTTAGTTGGTTCCAAAATTTCGCAGCTGCCTTTCTATCTTTTTTATGTACTTCTGCCAGCCACTGAGCTCCCTTTCTTATAATCTTGTCATTGATCAGAAGAGATGCAGCCCTTCTACAGCTTAGAAAGGTTTCCCATTTTCTTTCAACATCATCTGTCGGTTCACCCCGCTGCTTAGCATGTCTGTGTTCCCTAGAGGCTTCCTGACGTTTTGCTATGGCTGTCTTAACTTCCTCATCCCGCCAACTTTTGGGTTTGTGTCTTCTTTTCCGGGGTGACTTGTTACGCGTCTTAGCAAGCTCTAGCTCAAAGAGTCTAAGCTCAAAGAGTCTAATTAGATTCATGTATGTCCACACTGTCTTATTATCCTCCGTGATTACTTTCTCAATTTGTTTAGTGGCTATTTCAATTTGCCTTTCTGAATAAAAATTTGCCTGTAGTTGGTCATCTTGTCTCCTTCCCACTTTCACTGCTCTTTCAAAACTTAGCTTGATACGTTTGTGATCACTACCCAGACTTCTGGAGCCACCTTCATCTATGTGCATTCCCCTGAGCTTATCATACATCTTATGTGACATCAGTGCATAATCTATCGTCGACTGCAGCCTTCCTACCTCCCATGTTATTTGCCCTTCACACTTTTCGGTACTGTTGCAAATGATCAAATCAAGCCTGTCACACATAACCATGATCATTTTGCCTGTCGGGTCGGTATACCCATCTATATCTTCTATGTGCGCATTCATGTCTCCTAGTACAATTATCTCGCACTCTCTTCCTAACTCCTGAATGTCCTTTGATATACACTCTACCATTGCCTGGTTTTCCTCTCTGGCCTTTGCTCCCGTCCACAAGTACACGAAACGCCGCTGCCATCAGCGCCCCTTGCGGCATCGGCGCGCCGAGTGACCCTCTCCGACAAGCGAAAAGCATCCCGCTCATCACACCTCTCCATTCTAGCCACCCTAACCGCGCCTCGCCGGCTGATGCCTTCCGCGTTTGCCCGTAGCGGCGGCACTGCAGTCGAACAGTACTGAAAGAGCCGCGTGCCGCGCGCAGGAACTGCTATGCGCTCCGGTTTCTCTGGTGCGCTTTTTTGATGCAAATTTTTTCGTACCTGCTCATCATTCATGTCTAGCACATCATGTATGACACGCCAATCTATGACACGCCCTTGAAGTATGACACGCCAATCTACTTAACTTGAGTTTTGTAAAAGTCCTTGTGAGAGATCGAAAATTATTTAGAAAGGGCGTTTCTTATTCACATTTAGTCTCTCAGCTCTTTCTTCGTTGAGCAGGCATCTACAATATTAAAAATAACTGAGCCGATTTATTGAAAGTTAGCTACGCCCAGAAAGCTGTGAGATGAAAAAAAAAAATACCGTGTCAAACGCACGCAGAACCAGGAGGCCGTAAGTAAAGGGGCTAGGAAGGGATTCTGAATCCCCTGCACCCCGAAATGTTTTCGAAATTTAACTTTTCAGCGTGTACTAAAATATTTACACGTATTCACAGCGACCACCAATTGCCAAAATTAGTCTTTCTGCTGCACCCCCCCCCCGCCTCAAAAAAAAAAAAAAATCCGAGTATAGCTCTGCGCCGAACGTTTACAGTTGGCGAAGCTGAATATAGCCTGCCTCTGTACTAATGCGCACTGTGAATTTCACCTTTTTGACAGTATGAGGTCTCAAAGCTAGTTCCAGTCTAACGTAGTTGGACAAAAATGCACGGCGTAAAAATAGCGGCTGTTCTAAAGGGCATTGCATGAATATTGTTAAGAGGGCGGTGACGTGTGACTTGAATGCGTGTACTTGTATATATATATATATATATATATATATATATATATATATATATATATATATATATATATATATATATATATATATATATATATATATATATATATATATATATATATATATATATATATATATATACTATGGCGTTTATTAGCAGGCACACAGCGAGTCGACACAATGGCGACAGTAACGGCCAGGCACGGACTCTCAGCACGAGTGGCGTCCTTTTTGGGGTAGACCCACTAGAGAACATTTGAGAGTTTGACCCACTTCAGTGTTCGGCGGCTTCTCTACAATTACCCCGGGGTCGAAGAGGGAGACGCCTGGCGACCTAACAGCTTGTCACTACGAGCGGGTCATAGTAAGCCTTCAGGCGCTCCACGTTGACTATGTCGCGCCCACGACGGCGCATGTCCGAAGATTGTTCAATTGGCTCGACAAGATAGTTGACTGGAGATGTGCGCTCGATCACACGGTAGGGACCTTCATATTTCGGGAGTAGTTTGGAAGAAAGGCCAGCTACAGAGGTCGGGATTGAGAGCCATACAAGGGAACCAGGAAAGAACGTGGGTTCAGAAGTGGCGGAGCCATCACGAATACTCTTCTGCTGCTCTTGCTCATGCGTCGTAAATGTCTTGACCAGTTCGCGACACTCTTCAGCAAGCCTGGCTGTCTCGGAAATAGGTGCACACTCAGATGGATCCGGCGTGTACGGGAGTATCGTGTCGATGGTGTGTGACGGGAGCCTTCCGTACACCAAGAAGAAAGGTGAAAAACCGGTCGTGCTCTGAGGGGCGGTGTTGTAGGCGTAGTTGACGAAGGGAAGTATAGTATCCCAATTCGTATGGTTGGCGGCGACGTACATCGAAAGCATGTCGCCGAGGGTGCGTTTGAAGCGTTCGGTCAGACCATTCGTCTGCGGGTGGTAAGCAGTTGTTTTGCGGTGGACAGAATGGCACTCCGTGAGAATGGCTTCGACGACTTCTGACAAGAAGACACGGCCTCGATCGCTGAGAAGCTCCTGAGGTGGACCGTGGCGCAGTATAAATCGATGCAGTAGGAAGGACGCAACATCACGCGCAGTAGCCGCAGGGATAGCGGCGGTTTCGGCGTATCGCGTTAAATGATCTACGGCGACGATGGCCGAGCGGTTACCAGCCGACGTCAGAGGAAGCGGTCCATACAAATCGATACCTACGCGCCCAAACGGACGCTCTGCGCGAGGTAACGGTTGCAGACTGGCTGGCGACATGTGTGCTGACGGTTTGCGGCGTTGGCAAGCGAGGCAGGAGCGAACGAACTGCTGCACGTAGCGGTACATCCCGCGCCAGAAGTAGCGTTGTCGAATGCGACGGTAGGTTTTGAATACCCCAGAGTGCGCGCATTGCGGATCAGAATGGAAGGATTCACATATCTCTGACCGCAGACTGCGGGGTATCACGAGTAACCACTGCCGGCCATCGGCGTCGTAATTGCGTCGGTGTAGAAGGCCGTCACGGATGGCGAAATGGCGAGCTTGACGACGCAAGGCACGCATGGATGGCGTTGCGGATGGATCAGAGAGCAAGTCGATGAGCGGGCCGATCGAATTATCCTTTCGCTGTTTGGTAGCGATGATGTCAACATCAATGGCAGAAACAGCAGCCGAGGATACTGAGCAGAGCATATCACCTTCAGGCAGAGGAGAGCGCGAGAGAACGTCGGCGTCAGCATGCTGGCGTCCGTTGCGGTACAGCACGCGGATGTCGTAGTCTTGTAAGCGAAGAGCCCAACGGTCGAGACGGCCTGAGGGATCCTTCAATAATGAAAGCCAGCATAATGCATGATGGTTGGTGACGACATCGAATGGGCGACCATACAAATAAGGTCGAAACTTTGTGAGGGCCCAGATGATCGCCATGCACTCTTTCTCCGTGACGGTGTACTTTGTCTCGGCTCTCGTGAGCGTACGGCTTGCATATGCTACGACATATTCGGGGAATCCGGGTTTGCGCTGCGCCAGGACAGCGCCGAGGCCTACACCGCTGGCGTCTGTGTGCACCTCCGTCGGGGCCGTAGGGTCGTAGTGGCGTAGAATGGGAGGAGACGTCAGCAAATGACGGAGCTTAGCGAACGCGTCGTCGCACTCAGACGACCACGAATTGAGGGGCCCGTTACTTCCGAGGAGCTTCGTCAGCGGTGATATAATCGTAGCAAAGTTTCGTATGAAGCGTCGGAAGTATGAGCACAGGCCCACAAAACTACGCAGTTCTTTGACGGACGCAGGTTTGGGGAATTCAGCCATGGCCCGAAGCTTGGCTGGGTCAGGAAGAATGCCATCCTTAGACACGACGTACCCTAGGATGGTGAGTTGCCGTGCTGCAAAGCGGCACTTCTTCAGATTTAGTTGCAAGCCGGCATTGCTCACACGTGCGAAAACTTCTTTCAGACGTGTGAGATGCGTGGAGAAATCTGGGGCGAACACAACAATGTCATCGAGGTAACACAAGCAGGTGTGCCATTTCAAGTTGCGCAGAACGGTGTCCATCATGCGCTCAAAGGTCACAGGTGCATTAGATAGACCAAACGGCATGACGTTGAATTCGTACAAGCCGTCGGGTGTGATGAACGCAGTCTTCGGTCGAGTGTGATCAGCCATGGGTACTTGCCAGTACCTCGAGCGCAGATCGAGAGAAGAAATAAATTCGGCTCCGTGAAGGCTGTCAATTGCGTCATCGATGCGCGGCAGTGGGTAAACATCCTTGCGAGTGATCTTATTGAGCCGTCTGTAGTCCACACAGAACCGCACAGAACCATCTTTCTTCGCGACAAGAACAACAGGAGACGCCCATGGACTGTTCGAGGGCCGAATGACGTCGCGTCTGAGCATATCATCAACCTGCTCGTTAATTTCACGACGTTCAGCAGGCGGCACGCGGTAGGGACGTTGCCGTTATGGTGGATGGGCACCAGTGTCGATACGATGTGTAACAGCAGACGCGCGACCGAGAGAACTTCGCCCGACATCGAAAGAAGATTGATATTCTCGCAGCAGGTCCAGAAGCTGGGAACGCTGTACCGACGTAAGATTGTCATCAATGTAGGAGCCAAATACATCAGGATATGATGAATCATAAGTGGAAACAGTGCTGACGGTACACGAACTGGGACAACGCGAGTCATCAGGTACGTCCAGGACTTGTGCGTTATTTATTGGTTCCACTCTGCCGAGACATCTCCTCGAACCAAGGTAACAGTGTACGGGGATGGGTTGGTCACAAAAATAGCGGCGTTGCTCTGGGTGATTTGCATGGTCGCGAAAGGTACTAGCAACCCTTTCCTTCGGCAAGCACGGTCGGATGGCGAAACGAGTGCAATTGTGTCGGAGAGTCCAGCGCAGTAGACAGGTACACCCATCGCCGAGCTTGGAGGCACTATGGTATCGTCTTTCACGAGAATCTTACTCAGTTTCGAGGGACTGTCTTCCGGCGTCAAATGCGAGAAGGGTGAGAGTTCAATTTCGGCAGCGGCACAATGGATAACGGCGTCGTTGCGGGAGAGAAAATCCCACCCCAGGATGACGTCATGAGAGCATGCAGGAATGATGATGAATTGGCCGACATACAGAACGTCCAGAACGACAACGCGAGCTGTGCACTCTGCTGAAGGATGGATGCGATGTAAACCGGCAGTACGAAGGGACAACCCAGAAATCGGCGTCGTTACTTTTCGAAGCAAGCGGCAAAAGTTTTCGTCCATAACGGATACTGCAGCTCCAGTGTCAATAAGAGCAGATGCATGAACACCGTCTACACGCACGTCTATGACATTTGATGGGCGGCTCTGAGGGCTTTCACATCGCAATAGCATCGCAGTCCTTGCCTCGGGGACTGCGACGACTCGTTTTCCCGCTCATGAGTAGCCGAACTTGGCCTCATGGGGGACAGGGAAAGACGTCGTGGAGACGGCGACCTTCGAGGAGATGGACCAGGGCGAGACGGCGGTGGCATAGACGGTGGTTCGTCGTGATAGGGGCGGCTGAGGTGGCCAGCAATAGGCGAAGAAATTGGAGCCGGCTGTACACGATGGCAATAACGGGCTACGTGACCGGCGTAACCGCAGGCAAAGCAGATGGGCCGGTTGTCGGCAGTGGCGTAACTAGGGGGGGGCAAGGGGGTACAAGTGCCCCGGGCGCCACTAGGGAGGGGGCGCCAAGCCGAGTCCTCGGGTTGGCGCCCCCTGGAAAGGTTGTCAATGTTTTTTTCCGTAAAACCGCCTGGAAGGGGGGAGGGGCGAGGTTGTAATGTACGACTGGAAGTGGGGATGGTGGTGAAGGAAAGGGTTGCCGCAATGGCTTTTGCATCGGGAAAAGGATCCTCTATTTTCATTTTGCTGCGCTACCTCCGTGCCTTCCCATGACCCTCGGCTAAGCTTTGTTTTGTGCTCCGCAGCACTGGGTTAGATGAGTTTCAGCGAACCCCACCAGCCTCCCAAACCACTTACTGAAAGCTTCCCTGAAACCAACCACGTACGTAAACAAAATAAAATAAAAAAGTTCGAATGCACCTTTTTTGAGTAAGAACAGAAAACTCCAACGAAATAGCCGATCGTCCAACGACTAATCGTCCACGCAGCGGCGGAAGGAAGGGCGAATATAATCCGTGACCTCGGCACCAAAGGCTAAACAAAGGCGTTTATTCGCAGAGTTCTCTGGAGGAAAGACGGAGAAAGCGTGACACGACGGCGACGTTTGTTGATTCCCTGCATCGCGGGCGCCAGCAAAGCAATAGAAGGGCGGGGGTCAACGTTTCCCACATGCCATCCACCGCCATGGGCAGGTTCATCCTTTGGCCCAAAGAACACGCACCTGCGAAAAAAGCGCAGAGCGTAGTGTACCCGACAGCATGTGCCGACTGCCCCGCTTCGTACGTTGGAGAAACCAAGAACTTCCCTGAAAGAATGCGGCCGCACAAGGATGACCTCCATCAATGGAACAGCGAACGGAGCGAAACGGCAGAACACTCCGACCAGTTTAACCCCCATACCAGACCCGAGGGCGCGGTGTCTAGCTGGTTGCTTTGTTTTGTACTCACCCTGCATTCCTTGGGATGCACAAATAGCGCGAAAGCTTAGGTACGAGAAACTTGGGCCTGGGAAGCGCCCGTGCCGTCAAGATTTTTGCAGTGTGGACTGGAAGAGAACAATGACGGGTAAGGGACTTCCGGAAGTTTGAATAAAAAAAGAAAAATACTATACAAAAACGCGGGCGTAGCTCATCGAAATCAGAACTGGTGGCCCTTGGCCTCCGAAATGGCCCGCCGCGCGCCAGTAGGCAATCGCGGAAGCCTACATTAGCGCTAATAATAATAATAATATAATAATAATAATAATATTATTTAATATTATTATTATTATTATTATTAATATTATTAATATTATTATTATTATTATAATTAATATTATTATTATTATTATTATATAATAATAATAATAATAATAATAATAACAAACATTATCACGGGCATAATGAGGGGCGCGGAAATATATTTGCCCTGGGCGCCGTCCTATCTAGTTACGCCACTGGTTGTCGGGTGTGCGCCATCGGTTCGCTGGGGTAGGTCTTGTCCATGACGCAAGAGCCGATGGACGGAACGGTGGCTGGAAAGGCTGCAGGGGGTGCTGGAGCTGAGTCTGAGAGGTCACGTCAACATACGTAGCCGGCATAGCCGCTGCAAAAGATGGAGGTCGTGCAACAGCTTCGGCGTAAGTCAGTGGGGCGGGTGGTTGAACGACTGGAGGCGGCCTGGCGACCACTTGGGCGTAACTTGGGGGCGCAGGAGCCGGAAGCTGTTGCGGTTGGTACGCAGGCTTGACCTCCGCTATTTCCTGCTCAATCGCTTGGCGTATGGGTGGAAGAATGGTAGTGGCCGATTGTTGAGCAGCCGGTGGGTGGGCAAAGGGCAGGAAAGAGAACTGCCGCGCGATTTCCTCACGTATGAAGGACTTGAGGTCTGCCAGCAGTGCCACCTGATCACAGCTCGCCTCCAAGACTGCAAGCCCTGCATCTCGTGGTGTGGAGCGACGGGTCATCGAACGAAACCGGCGGAGCTCCTCGTAGCTCTGGCACAGCGTGTTGACCTCAGCTACTGTGCCTGGGTTTTTGGCAAGCAGCATCGTGAAGGCATCATTGTCAATGCCCTTCATGACGTTCCGGATATTGTCTGATTCGGACATGCTGTCGTTGGATTTCTCGCAGAGGTCCAGGACATCATCTATGTAACTGGTGAATGATTCACCGGCCTGCTGAGCGCGTTCGCGTAAGCGCTGCTCGGCTTACAGCTTACGAACGGCAGGGCGGCCAAAAGCGTTGGTGATAGCGGTCTTGAAATTGGACCAGGTTGCGAAATCGGACGCGTGGTTGTTGTACCACAAGCTTTCAACGCCCGCAAGGTAGAACACCAAGTTTGTCAACTTGCCGCCCTCTTCCCATTTGTTGGGGACGCTCACGCGCTCGTAAATAGCGAGCCAGTCCTCCACGTCAGTGCCATCGGCGATGGTGAAGATGGGTGGATCTCGGATCCTGGGGACACCGGGACAAGGGGGTGGCATGGGAGGAGGCATTTGCTGAGAGGCGTCGTGGGACATGGTAGATTGCAGGGTACGTGAGCGCAGTTCACAGGGCATCAAAGAGGATCGTAGCATTCTCCACCAATTTGTTATGGCGTTTATTAGCAGGCACACAGCGAGTCGACACAATGGCGACAGTAACGGCCAAGCACGGACTCTCAGCGCGAGCGGCGTCCTTTTTGGGGGGCAGACCCACTAGAGAACACTTGAGAGTTTGACCCACTTCAGTGTTCGGCGGCTTCTCTACAATATATATATATATATATATATATATATATATATATATATATATATATATATATATATATATATATATATATATATATATATATATATATATATATATATATATATATATATATATATATATATATATATATATGGTGGGGTGATATTCAATGGATCCGGTGGAAAATGCAGTATAAAAAGAGGTCGACAAACGTGCGAAAAACACTAGTTTTACAAACGTTTCGGCAAGTGGGCCTGCCTTCGTCGGAGTGAATTCCGACGAAGGCAGGCCCACCTGCCGAAAAGTTAGTAAAACTAGTGTTTTTCGCACGTTTGTCGACCTCTTTTTATACTGTGTATATATATATATATATATATATATATATATATATATATATATATATATATATATATATATAGGAAAGAAGTATATACTTAAGGGCTCGTTTTTCTGTGTTTCACACAATAATATTGAGATCTAATAGACAATAATACCAAGGAAAGTATAGGGGAAGATATTAGACCTAATTGTAATGTAGATATCAAGAAAAAAGTGGGTGAAAAGATAACTTGCCTTGAACAGGATATATATATATATATATATATATATATATATATATATATATATATATATATATATATATATATATTTACGCAGAGTAACAGATGGGCTGTGTATATTATACAACAGGCACTCTTTATTATGTTTGAGATAACCCCTTTGGCATAGAGTTCTTGACAGGAGGTACAGGCGTTCTTTTAGCTCGGCTCCCTGGCTCAGCCTTCTGGAGCTTGCATAAAAGAAGCAAAGTGAGCGCGAAAGCACGCGGGTAAAACAAGAAAGCCTTTCAGAAAGCATTAATTATTAACTTCCTCAAAACTGGGATGATAAAACTAAGTCGTCATCAATAAAAATGTGGTGACAACATTACTTATAATCGGGTTTCTCATGAAGCAATCAAGCGCGTGTGGACTTATATGAAGAAGAGTGCTCTGGGTATAGAAACTGCCGACAAAACGAACGTATGATTTATTCGCCGTTTTGATACTTGCCTTTTTGTAGCTCCCCAGTAGCCACTTATGATGTAGCACTGCTCAAAGCGCTTCGTGAGTGAAAAGCTAGGCGGATCTGTGCAAATTCTGATTGTACTACATGTTTTCCTTTTTTTCTCGTCAGCCAGGGGGTTCCTGGACAAAGGAGCCCTCCCACCTCAGGGCTCTTTGTTTTCCTTTTTTTTCTCGTCAGCCAGAGGGTTCCTGGACTAAGGAGCCCTCCCACTTGTCTGTGTTATGTGGATACCCAACTGGGATTTTTGGTCTCTCTTGACGCCTTGCCAACTCATCCACAACAGGGCCAGCCTGTTACTTCCTCCTCCTTTGCTGCCGGAATTAATCCTGACCTTTCTGCTTCTCAACGTGAGGCATTGCTAGAGTTGCTAACGAAACACCAGGCCTCCTTCGACGCCAATGCTTCGGCACTAGAACAGACCACAGTTGCGCATCATCGCATCAACACTGAAGGCCAGACTGTTGTAGGCCGTCGTCCCTACCGAGTCTCCTTGGCCGAGTGCAAAATCATCGAGGAGAATGTGACCGATATGCTAAAAAGAAACATCATACGACCCTCTACCAGTTCTTGGTCAACACCCGTCATGTTGGTAAAAAAGAAGGATGGATCAGTATGATTTTGTGTTGATTACCGCGCGCTCAACAAGATTACCCGAAAGGATGTATATCTGATGCCCCGTGTAGATGATGCACTTGACTCATTGCAAGGCGCCCAATACTTCTCCACCCTTGACCTTTAGTCCGGATATAGGCAAATTCCAATGGACGAAGCAGACAAAGGAAAGAACACCTTTTCTACGCCGGACGGTCTTTACGAGTTTAACGTAATGACATTCGGCCTATGTAATGCTCCCGCCACATTCGAAAGGATGATCGACACTGTTCTTCGTGGCCTCAAGGGGAAAACTTATCTATGCTACCTTGATGATATCGTCATGTTTTCTTCCACTTTTGCTGATCATCTGCAACGCCTAGATCAAAAGCTCACATGTCTTTCCAACGCTGGACTTCAACTAAACACAAGGAAGTCCCACTTCGGCAACACAGCTATAATAGTTCTGGGACATCTCGTTAGTAAAATGGCATCCAACCCGATCCGGACAAAATTTCCGCGGTCCTCAATATTCCGCGCCTCTTTCGTTCCAAAGAACTACGCAGTTTCCTTGGACTCGCGTCGTACTTTCGCCGATTCATTCGCAACTTGCCACCATTGCCTCTCCTCTCCACAAGCTCCTTTCTAGTACCGGTTCCTTCGATTGGAATGATCAATGCGAAGCCTCATTTCAAGAACTCAAGCACGCACTGACATCCCCACTGGTGCTTTGTTATTTCGGTGACAAGGCACCTACGATATTACACACTGACGCTAGTGGACAAGGAATCGGCGCCGTACTCATTCAGCGCGACCATGCCTTTCGCGAGAAAGTTGTCACGTATGCAAGCCGAACTCTCACCTCTGCAGAGAAGAGGTACTCGATAAATGAACAAGAGTGCTTGGCTGTTGTCTGGTCCATCCAAAAATTTCGTCCGTATCTACATGGTCGACATTTTACTGTTGTGGAAGACCACCATGCTCTTTGCTGGTTGTCCACAATCAAAAACTTGTCGGGACGACTTGGCCGCTGGATTCTCCTGTTACAATCATATGAATTTGACGTCCCCTAGAAGACTGGAAGACAACACAAAGATGCTGACGCCTTTTCACGATGCCCTTTGCCGTAGTCCTCGGCGCACGTCACATCCCCTTGTCAAATTGGCTATACGGAGCACACCTCGTCAATAGCAACAATATCATCCATTTCTTCCCTACCTTCATCCACCCGTCCGTCAGTACTTACCACTCACCAGCGAGCCGATTCTTATTGCATTGACCACATCGGTCGGCTTACCGGTGCTTCATATTCCTCAAATGCCAGGCTCTGGAAACAACTCAGACTATTCGAGTTGGAGGACGATGTGCTCTATCGATACACTTTCCACCCGGAAGGCCATCGATGGGTTCCCGTCGTACCACGCGCACCATGCACTGAAGTTCGGCGTGCTTCCCACGACGACCCCACGTCAGGCCACTTGGGTTACTACAAAACCTACGAGCACATCCGCAGTCGATTCTTCTGGCCAGGTCTTTCCACGACGGTAGCTCAGTATATTGCCTCGTGCGCACTTTGCCAACTCCGTAAGCGGCCCACTACTGCTCCAGTCGGGACCCTACAACCACTTCCTTGCCCAGCAGAGCCGTTCTCTGTCGTCGGAATTGACCTATTCGGGCCCCTCTCAACTACATCAGACGGCAAGAGATGGATCGTCACCACGGTTGATCACTTGACCCAGTACGCTGAGACTTTTTTTTTGGATGATAGTGTACGGATGATAGTGTACGACTTGCATAGGCAATCACGCGCTCTACGCCATTTTGCCATTAAACCAATACAGCTCCAAGTCCGACGTTGCTGGCATCCGTGTGTAGCTCTGTGGCAGCGCTGTCGTCAAAGTGACCAAGTACAGGTGGGGCTTGGAGATGGTTTCGTAGCGTGTCAAAAGCGTGATGCTGATCCTGACCCCAAAGAAATGGTACGCTGTCTTTTGTAAGTTCATTTAGTGGTTAAGCGATTTTAGGAAAGCCTTTGACGAAGCGTCTGTAATATAAGGACAGGCGCAGAAATCGGCGGAGATCGCGTTTGTTCGTAGGGACAGGAAATGCGGCAACAGCTTTCGTTTTCTCGGGGTCTGGGTGTATACCGGCGTGGCTGACAACGTGACCAAAAACTTCAGTTCCTCGAAAGCAAAGTGGCATTTCTCCGGTTTGAGAGAAAGTTCAGCTGTTCGAATCACCTGAAGAATTGTCTGTAAGCGTTGGACGTGCTGCTCAAACGTGTCCGAGAAGACGACCACATCGTCAAGGTAGACAAGACACGATTGCCATTTTAGCCCAGAAAGAACCGTATCCATCATTCTTTGAAAAGTAGCTGGCACCGAGCATAAGCCGAAGGAAAGGACCTTGAACTCGTAGAGTCCGTCAGGAGTAATGAAGGCGGTCTTTTGGCGGTCGCGCTCATCAACAGAAATTTGACAATAGCCGCTGTGTAGATCCATGGAAGAAAAGTAACGAGCGTTGCGAATGCGGCCCATCGAGTCATCTATTCGCGGTAAAAGATACACGTATTTCTTCGTGATCTTACTCAACTTTCGGTAGTCGACGCGAAATTGCAGGGTACCATATTTTTTTTTTCACTAGCACAACAGGGGACGCCCAGGGACTGGTCGATGGCTGGATGACATCGTGCTTGAGCATCTGCTGGATCTGTTGGCATACAGCGTCTTGTTCTTTTTGGAAGACTCTGTTGGCTGGCTGTCGAATGGGTCTCTCGGTAGGCTCGGTGATGATACGATGCTTGGCAAGTGGTGTTTGGTTCACTTTCGAAGTCGTAGCGAAGCAGTCCCGAAATGAGTCGAGTAGCTGTAGAAGACGTTCTCGTTGTGCGGACGGTTTACGTCGAGAGTGCTTGCGAATGTCATGGCAGAATGGTCGCACGACGAAAGGGCAGATAATGTTGAAAGACCAGGGACGTCGGCAATCCTCAAGGTATGCGATCACAGTGTGTTTCGTGAGATGGCGATACTCCTCGCTGAAATTCGTGACCAAAAGGCAAGCCTGCTTCCTCCTGGGCTGAACAATACCCCGGGCAACGCATATTTGTTCTGCAAATAGTAGGGACAAATTTTCTTCCGCAATTACAGCATCGGGGACGTCTTGGTCACATTCAACGTTGATAAAGAGGCTGCAGCGGGGGGGGGGGGCAGTAACAGATTCGGAGGATACACGTAGGGCAGCCTTCGATAAGTGGGTGTTTTCAGGTTCAGAATGAAACGGGTCCTCGAACGACACCTGCAAGTTTCGTAGGTCAATAATTGCACCGTGTTCGCGAAGAAAGTCCAGTCCCAGAATGAGTGAACGGGAGCACACAGGCAATACGAGGAAAGACCCTGTGAACGTCGAAGCATGGAATCGAACACGGGCTGTGCACATTCCAGTCGGCGTGACGAGTTGGCCCCCTGCCATGCGCAACGGGGGTCCTTGCCAAGGGGTAGTTACCTTTCTCAGTTGGGATGCCAGGGCGCTGCTCATAACCGAATAATCGGTGCCGGTGTCGACGAGGGCAGTGACGAAGTGATTATCGACGTGTACAATTATGTCGGCGGAAACAGTCTTAAGACTTTCGGAAACGAGTGAAAAATCAGAACGGTTTTTGTCGGGTCTTTGCGTCGAGGGACGCTCTTTGACAGTTCGTTGATACGCGGCTTCACCCCCAGGAGCCGCGGTTTCTAGTTTTTCCTGTGGAGACTCGGTGACCGGCCTCTGAAAGGAGCATAAAATGACGAGGGTATGCTAAGTGACGTGGGGCGGCGAGGTGATGGTGATCGTGATTGGGGGCGCTGATCAATGCTAGGAGCTTGCTGGCCCGTAAGGTACGCCTCGATGTCGCGGGGACGCTCACCGTAACGCGGGCACCGAGCATCAGGGTGAAAGCCATGGAGACCAAGCCGGCGGTACTCGCAATTGCGGCAGACGTGACCCGCTTCGCCACAGTGGTAGCAGAGTGGACGGTTATCATACGTACGCCACGTGCTGGCCTTTGTGGCGTTCTGTCGCGATCCAGACGGATGATAAGTGGGTGCACTTGGAAACATTGAGGCGGGTGGCGGAGTCGAAGAGGTGCCCTGGAGTCGATGGCTAGTCTGATCCATGGTCCGCACAGTAGGATCAGGAACATGTGATGCCGGAGATCACAGGGCCGCCGCATGAGTCAGCACAGGAGCCTCAGGTCTTGTTGGCGCGAGTGGAGTGACCACCTGTCGGATCTCGTTTCGGATTAGGTCTGCGAGAGCATTTACCGTTGGTTGGGGTCCCGCTGCTTGGAGCTGGCGCAGCTCGTCCCGCACGATGCTTCTTATGAACTCAGCGAGGGCATGCCTCTCGCTGTCAGCCCCGATATAGCATGCAGCAGTGGTAACGTCGTGGCGTTCATACAGTGACAACCGATGCTGGAGAGTACGCTCCATTGTGGTTGCCTCATTTATGAACTCAGTCACAGTCGTTGGTGGATTGCGCACGAGTCCGGCGAAGAGTTGTTCTTTTACACCACGCATTAAATGCCGCAAACGACTATCAAATTTTCGTAAGTGTGCTCCTTTATTTCTTAATTATATTTGCACCAGACCCACAGAATTTCTTTTTTGAATTATATATATATATAGTGAAGAAGAAGATGTGCCAGCAGCAAGCAGCATCGCCAACGCCCGGCTCTCTCGGCTCGTGCTTCGGTTCGTTGCTGTGCCGATCGCTGGACGGTTCTTCACGCTGTCTCGTCGCTGTCTTTAACGGCTAATAAACCTCCTCACATTTGGTGGAAGGTGCTGTTAATCCCCGTTGCTACACCCTGGAGCTGCGAAGCCGCACGCTACCACCTGTCATGACTACCAACGCCACTACATCGACGCCTTCGCTCCAGTTCAACTGCCCTGGCCATCCTAGGCTACGGGAGCCGAAGGTCTACAGCGGTGCGGATGGGACCGACGTCGAAGACTGGCTCGAGCACTACGAACTGGTGAGCGCCAACAATAAGTGGGATGAAGCCGACAAGCTGGGCCACGTGATATTTTATCTCACTGGCGTCGCCGAATTGTGGTTTAATAACCACAAACACAACATCCCCACATGGAGCGTCTTCAAGACGTCATGTGCTGAAGTGTTCGGTCGGCCGGCTGTCCGCAAGCAGAGGGCAGAACAGCGCTTGCGCGTCCGCTCTCAGCACACTGGCGAGACCTTTACCAGCTATATTGAGGACGTCGTCGACCTTTGTCGACGTGTGAATGACACCATGCCCGAATCTGACAAGGTCAAAAACATCCTGAAGGGCATCGACGACGGCGCATTTCAAATGCTCTTGGCAAGAAATCCGAGCACAGTTTCCGAAGTCGTCAGCTTGTGTCAGAGCTACGACGAGTTGAACAAGCAACGCACTGTGACTCGGCAGCCTCAGCATGGTGGTGAGTCACTGTCCAGTGTCGACACCCTGCCGGACAATTCACCGCTGCTTCAGCAAGTTCGAGCCTTCGTCCGTGAGGAAGTCGCCCGCCAACTTTCCCTAGTGCCCTTCACTCACGAGACCACCACCCGTCTACCTGCCCCACTTCGCACTGCTATTTCGGAAGAGGTTGCCCAAGCTGTTCCTGTTGTGCACCACGAGCCGCCTCTATCCAGCCTTGCCCACTGCCAGCGTGCCGCGCAGCCGGTAGGCCCTCCTGTCGCCTATCCGCCAGCCGTGCAGCCTGTGGCCCCGCCCCTAACGTATGCAGCGCAGCCTGTGGCTCCTCCTGTCGCCTGCTCGCAAGTGATGCAGCCTGTAGCAGCGCCGTTCACATATGCAGACGCTGTGCGTAGGCTTCCGCAACCACCCTACACCTCGCGCTCACAGCCCGCACACCCGGCTGCTTATACTGCACCTTGGGCGGCACCACCAGTAGCCAATTCTTGGAGGACGCCCGATAACCGACCAATATGCTACGCCTGCTTTACTCCCGGACACGTTGCCCGCTACTGCCGCCGTCGACCTCAGACGTTCGGCGACTATGTCCGATCGTCGCAACCCGGCAGCCAACCCTTCGCGCAATACGGGCCGGTCTCGTCACCTCGCTATGCCCCTCCTAACGACCCCGACTTCGTGACGCCGCGCGCACCCTCTCCTCGTCGGCGATCGCCCTCCCCAATGCGTCGCCGGCCCAGACCTTCTGACCAGGAAAACTAAGCACCGCAGTTCAAGAGGCAAGAACTGCGCCATTTTTGAACTGTCTAAGCCCTCGCCCCTCTCCTGCTAACGTGGTCGCAGTAACTGTTGAAGGTTATTCTACTTTCGCCCTTGTAGACACCGGTGCCGCTGTTTCTGTTATTGCCGCTAATGTCTGCCGTGTATTACGTAAAGTCACGACGCCGCTTTCGGGACTGTCACTCCACACCGCAAGTGCACAGCAAGTAACGCCTCTCGCAGCCTGCACTGCAAGAGTGTCCATCGAAGGCATTGTTTACACTGTGGAGTTTATTGTCCTCGCTGTCTGTTCGCATGATGTCATCCTCGGATGGGACTTCCTATCCCGCCATAATGCCGTCATCGACTGCGCACGCGCTGAAGTTGAGTTTTCACCCTTTTGTGATGTCCCATTACTTGACGCTCTTCATCAGCCGCCGAAGTTGTTCGTACATGAAGACACCGATATTCCACCTGAAAACTTCGCACTTGTTCCAGTTTCATGCAACGCCTACACTGACGCTACAGTCTTTTTTATGCCTTCCGATATCTTCACGAGTCGTCGAGCTCTGCCGCTGCCTTTCGCAACGATTTACCTTGCCGCCGGAAGAAGCAATATGTTCATACTCAACCCGCTTTCCACACCTGTCACTTTGCTTGCGGGAGAATGTCTCGGCCGCGTGCAGGATCTCGACCCTTTGTCTTTGGTTGATGTCCCGGATGACTACTGCGACCACCCAAAATCACTGTAGGCCCTCGAAGAGTCGTCAAAGGATACGTTTTCCAGCGCCATCGCCGACACCCTCACTCCCACCGAGCATGCCGACCTGCTTTATCTTCTGCATGAGTTCCGGAATTCCTTCGATGTGTCCCAACCTCAACTAGGCCGCACGTCGCAAGTCAAGCATCATGTTGACACCGGACTACACCAGCCACTGCGTCAAAGACCATACCGTGTCTCCACTGAAGAGCGCCGCGTCATCAACGATCATGTCGAAGATATGCTTCGTAGAGACGTCATTCGACCATCTCATAGTCCCTGGGCGTCTCCTGTCGTCCTGGTGCGTAAGAAAGACGGATCTATCCGATTTTGCGTAGACTATTGTCGTTTAAATAAGATAACCCGCAAGGACGTATATCCTTTGCCGCGCATTGGTGACGCCATTGACACCCTTCACGGAGCGGAATTCTTCTCGTCACTGGATTTGCGGTCTGGCTACTGGCAAGTTCCAATGGCTGAAGCCGATCGCCAAAAAACTGCATTTATTACACCTGACGGACTATACGAGTTTAACGTCATGCCCTTTGGGCTTTGTAACGCGCCCGCCACGTTTGAACGACTTATGGATAATACGCTACGTGGCCTCAAGTGGAATATGTGCCTCTGCTACCTCGACGATGTCGTGGTTTTCTCGCACGACTTTTTTACGCACCTCCTTCGCCTCAGGCAGGTTTTAACTTGTCTGACCAACGCTGGCCTGCAGCTTAACCTGAAAAAATGCCGCTTCGCTGCACGCGAGCTCGTCATCCTAGGCCACATCGTGTCGAAGCACGGCGTATTACCTGACCCAGCAAAACTTCGAGCAGTCGCAGAATTTCCCAAGCCGACGACCATGAAGGAACTTCGCAGTTTTGTAGGCCTATGCTCATATTTCCGGCGCTTTGTTCGCAATCTTGCATCCATCATGTCACCATTAACCCAGCTTCTTCGCTGGGTTAATGGTGACATGAGCATCGCGGTGACGTGAACCTTTCCTCCTGGTCCCCTGCATGTGACGTTGCGTTCCCTACTCTGCGCCGTCTGCTCACCTCGCCACCTATTCTTCGCCATTTCGACCCGACGGCTCCTACCGAAGTGCACACCGACGCCAGCGGCGTCGGGCTAGGTGCTGTCCTCGCCCAACGACAACCCGGCTATTCAGAATACGTTGTAGCCTACGCTAGTCGCACTCTGACGAAAGCCGAAACTAATTACAGCGTGACAGAAAAAGAGTGTTTGGCTCTGGTGTGGGCGCTTGGAAAGTTCCAGCCGTACTTATACGGCCGCCCGTTTGATCTAGTAACTGATCACCACGCGCTTTGCTGGCTCTCCACGCTGAAAGACCCTTCTGGCCGCCTTGCGCGATGGGCACTCCGCATCCAGGAGTACGACATTCGCGTCGTATACCGCTGTGGACGCAAACACTCTGACGCTGACGCCCTGTCCCGCTCACCTTTGCCACCAGATCCGACGTGCGGAAACACGTGCCTCCAGTACTTGTCATCGTTAAATCTTGACTCAATTGCCACCGAACAACGTCGTGACCCGTGGATCGCATCTCTTCTTGAATATCTATGCGGTACGCCCAACCTTCCGGTATCTCGATCCCTCCGACGTCAAGCTTTCCATTTTGCCATCCGCGATCAACTTCTCCATCGACGCAACTACTCCCCTGATGGCCGCCGGTGGCTACTGGTCATTCCACGCACTTTGCGATCGCAGGTATGCGCTTCTCTTCACGACGATCCACAATGTGGCCACGCCGGGGTGTTCAAAACATATGAACGCCTTCGCCATCGCTATTACTGGCGCGGCATGTACAATTTCGTACGCAAATTTGTGCAGTGCTGTCCTGACTGCCAGCGACGCAAATCAACACCGCTACGTGCTACTGGCGAATTGCAGCCACTTCCGTGCCCTGCCAAGCCTTTTGATCGCGTTGGCGTTGACCTCTACGGCCCCCTTCCATTGACATCAGATGGCAATCGGTGGATTATAGTGGCGGTCGACCATCTAACACGCTACGCCGAAACAGCCGCTTTACCGAGCGCTACCGCTCAGGATGTCGCCTCTTTCATTTTACGTCAATTTATCCTTCGACATGGCGCGCCTCGAGAGCTGCTTAGTGACAGAGGCCGCGCTTTTCTCTCCGAGGTGGTCGAAGCTCTGCTTTCGGAATGCCACGTCATTCATCGGAAAACGACAGCATACCACCCGCAGACTAATGGGCTAACGGAACGGTTTAACCGCACGCTGGGTGATATGCTCTCAATGTACGTGGCATCTAATCATAGCAACTGGGACCGTGTTCTCCCATATGTGACATTTGCATACAATACTGCAATACAAACAACCACGGGATTTTCACCTTTCTTTCTTCTTTATGGACGTGATCCTTCCCATACAATTGATACTCTACTTCCCTACCGTCCTGATGCTTCCGAATGTCCACCTATCTCCGATGCTGCTCGACAAGCCGAAGAGTGCCGCCAGCTCGCCCGTGCGTTCACCTCGGACGAGCAGCAATGCCAGAAAAAAAAAAACCGTTGCACCTCTCTTCCGGATCCCAACTATGCCCCAGGGTCTCTCGTGTGGCTTGCCATCCCATACCAAACTCCGGGACTCTCATCAAAACTTGTCCCCCGGTACGAGGGGCCTTACACCGTTTTAGAGAAAACCTCTCCGGTTAATTACCTAATTGAGCCAGTTTCCCGATCGGATGACATGCGCCGGCGTGCACGTGACATCGTCCATGTTTCCCGCCTAAAACCGTATCATGAGCCTCTCCCTGAAACTTCTTAGGTCACCAGGATGGCTCTTTTTTCAGCGGGGGCGATTGTGAAGAAGAAGATGTGCCAGCAGCAAGCAGCATCGCTAACGCCCGGCTCTCTCGGCTCGTGCTTCGGTTCGTTGCTGTGCCGATCGCTGGACGGTTCTTCACGCTGTCTCGTCGCTGTCTTTAACGGCTAATAAACCTCCTCACAATATATATATATATATATATATATATATATATATATATATATATATATATATATATATATATATATATATATATATTGCAACGAGCAAGGTTGCGTAAAAACACAGGTTATTATTCCAGAAACGTTGGCCACAACAAGCTGGTACAGGCAGGAACCCGGCAAGCACGAGCCACACATTGACGTCAACGTCTTCTTTCACGTTGGCACAGAGCTGGCGCCAGTATGCTTCGGTACAATTACTCCCCGCGCAGAAAGCAGCCAACCTGGCGACCTAGGGAAAGGACACGACAAGGGGGTCATAGCACGGTTTGAGGCGTGATACGTGTACTGTTTCACGCCCATGGCAGCGTTGGTCCGAGGGTGGATCAATAGGCTCAACTTCATAGTTCACAGGAGATGTTTGCCGCACCACACTGTAGGGGCCATGGTATTTCGACGAAAGCTTCGGAGAAAGACCGGGAGAGGTAGACGGGACCCAGAGCCAAACCAGCATTCCTGGGTTATAGTGTACAGTAGACGCAGAGGAATCGTGGTCAGTTTTCTGGCGCCATTGGTCTTGTGCGGTAAATGAGCGAGCGAGTTGACGACACTCTTCGGCATAAGCAGCTGCTTCGGAAACCGGCGTCGCTTCGGAAACACCAGGCCTGTAAGGGAGAATGGTGTCCATGGAGCATGATGGCTCACGTCCGTACAGAAGGAAGAAAGGAGAAAAGCCAGTGGTTGTTTGTGGCGCAGAGTTGTACGCGTACGTGACAAAAGGGAGCACTTGGTCCCAATTAGTGTGGTCGTCAGAGGCGTACATGGCAAGCATATCTCCAAGGGTACGGTTAAAGCGTTCTGTCATGCCATTGGTTTGGGGATGGTACGCCGAGGATTTCCTATGGACAGTGCGACATGTCTTGAGTAGCTCGTCGACGGCGTTCGAGAGAAACACGCGTCCACGGTCACTGAGTAATTCACGAGGTGCACCGTGTCGCAAAATGAGATGGTGAAGAAGAAAGGACGCAACGTCTTTCGCAGTGGTAGCAGGCAGCGCAGATGTTTCAGCGTAGCGTGTTAAATGATCCACGGCGACGATAATCCACCGGTTGCCTCGAAGAGAGTTGGGTAGAGGACCATAAATATCAATTCCGACGCGGTCGAATGGTCTCGCTGGGCCGGTTAAGGGTTGCAAAGGGCCAGCAGTGTTGTGAGAAGGCGTCTTGCGTCGTTGACACGTGGTGCATGACCGAACGTACTGGCGAACGTGCCAATACATGCCGCGCCAGTAGTATCTTAGACGAAGGCGAGAGTAAGTCTTAAATACTCCAGCGTGGCCACACTGGGGGTCATCGTGAAAGGCAGCGCAGATGTCCGAACGCAAATGACGAGGGATGACAAGGAGCCACCTACGGCCATCCGTCACGTAATTGCGGCGATACAACAAGCCTTCACGGACAGCAAAGAGTCTTGCTTGACGAGAGAGGGAGCGTGAAGTCGTTTCTGACGAACTGTGAGAGAGGACGTCGAGCAAAGAATTGATCCAGGGATCCTTGCGCTGTTCGGATGGCATGTCAGTGATGCTCAACGATGACGAATCGCAAATGGCAGTTGATAAGCAGGCAAGGTCAGGAGGCAGTGGAGAACGGGATAGTGCATCGGCGTCTGAATGTCTGCGTCCTGAGCGATAAACAACACGGATATCGTATTCCTGAAGGCGTAAAGCCCAACGAGCGAGGCGGCCAGTAGGATCTTTCATGGACGCTAACCAGCATAAGGCATGGTGATCTGTGACAACATCAAACTGGCGTCCGTAAAGGTAGGTGCGAAATTTTCCTATAGCCCAAATGATAGCCAAGCACTCCTTTTCCGTGACGGAATAGTTGGACTCTGCCTTCGTTAGTGTACGGCTGGCATAGGTGACAACGTACTCGTCGCAGCCATCCTTGCGTTGAGCGAGAATGGCACCGAGGCCGACACCGCTTGCATCCGTGTGAATTTCAGTGGGTGCATAGGGATCGAAGTGGCGGAGAACTGGCGGAGAGATGAGTAGCCGGCGTAGCGCCGTGAATGCCTCATCGCAGTGCGAATTCCAGCCTGAGAGGTCCGCGCTACGGGAGAGAAGCTGAGTCAGAGGGGCAATTATAGAGGCAAAGTTGCGAATGAAACGCCGAAAATAGGAACACAAGCCTATGAAACTACGAAGCTCCTTTAGGGTAGTAGGCTTGGAGTACTCGGCAACGGCACGCAGTTTGGCAGGATCTGGCGATATTCCTTCTTTTGAAACGACGTGGCCGAGAATTGTGAGTTTGCGGGCGCCAAAACGACATTTCTTGAAGTTAAGTTGCAACCCGGCTGCCGTAAGGCACTGGAGAACTTGTTCCAGACGGGAAAGATGAGTTTCGAAATTTGCCGAGAATACAACTATGCCGTCTAAATAGCAAAGACAGATGTGCCGTTTAAGTCCCCTGAGGACACTGTCCATCATTCTTTCAAATGTCGCAGGCGCATTGCAAAGACCGAAGGGCATTACATTAAATTCACATAAGCCGTCAGGGGTCACAAACGCCGTTTTTGGACGGTCTGGTTCAGCCATTGGTACTTGCCAATATCCAGAGCGCAGATCCAGCGAAGAGAAAAACTCCGCACCTTGAAGGCAATCCAAGGCGTCATCAATGCGTGGCAGGGGATAAACATCCTTGCGTGTGATGTTGTTTAGTCGACGATAATCCACGCAAAACCTGATGGAGCCATCCTTTTTTCGCACGAGGACCACTGGCGAAGCCCAAGGACTGTGTGAGTGCTGAATAACACCACGTTGCAGCATCTCGTCGACGTGTTGAGTGATGACGTCACGCTCGGCCTGCGAGACGCGGTAGGGGCGCTGACGAAGTGGAGTATGATGACCGGTGTCGATATGGTGAGCGACAACTGACGTGCGTCCCAAGGGAGGTTGTCCGTGGTCGAAGGAGGCGCGGAAACGGTCAAGTAGTTGAATGAGCTGATTGCGCTGGTCTTGCGTAAGGCCGGTGTCTACGCTGCGCAACAGAACGTCTTCGTCAGGTAGTGAGGGCGCGTTGCCAGCTGTGACAGCATCCACGGACATCGGTGTCGTATCAGAACGGGCATCGAAAGGAAAGATGTCATCATAAGTGTCAAGACTCCCAATGCATTCGCCATGCAATAAGGTAGCGGGACAAGGGAACGGATTGCACACGTACACGGCACTGGAGCCATCGGCAAGTGTTATGACGGCAAACGAGACGACAAGGTTCCGGCGACGAGCGCATTCTTGTGACGGCATAAATAGGGCAGTTGAATCGGAAACGGAGTTGCACAAAAGAGATACCGCGGTGACCGAAAAAGCAGAAATGACGACGTCAGCGGCGACGATCACCTTTTTGGGTGAGCGAGGGAGATCTATGAATGTCGTGCTGAATGGAAACAAAACGAGTTGAGCACGAGCGCAGTCGACAACCGCATGATTAGCGGAAAGAAAGTTCCATCCCAGGATGATTTCATGAGACGCATGCGGAAGGACGACAAATTCAACGATGTAAAGCACTCCTTGAATCACAACACGAGCAGTGCATGTGGCAGAAGGTTGCACGTGTTGCGAACTCGCCGTGCGTAAAGAAATTTCAACCAGTGGAGTCGTCACTTTGTTCAGTTTGCGGCATAACACTTCACTGATTATACAAATAGCGGCACCTGTGTCGACAAGAGCAGTTGTGGCGAAACCGTCCACAAACACGGCAATCTCGTTAGGGGGCGATAGATGAGGCCTTGGAAATTTCGTCGGTGGCGCAGCTCTTGCCTCAGGAACTGCGACTGTTAGTTTTCCTCCTGGGCGTGGTTGGAACGGCGAAGCATGGGGGAAGGAGACCGAAGACGGGGTGAAGGAGATCGACGTCGGCTGAAGTCTGGTCGACGTGAGCGGGGGTCATGTGAATCAGGTGTCACATGCGATTCTGATGGCCGAGGTATGTTGCCGGAATGCTGCACATCATTAAAATAGAATCCACGGCGACGACAGTAGCGCGCGACATGTCCTGGAATACCACAGTTGTAGCAGACGGGCCGGTTATCCGGAGTACCCCAAGAGTTTACAGGTGCTCGAGGTGGTGGAATGGGCCGATTTACCGGATAAACTGAAACTGGTGACCTGTAGTAGTTGGTGGCTGGACTGTATGAAGGGAGCGGCGGTTGGGCAGGAGGTCGGCGGACGGCTTCTGCATAAGTCAGCGGTGCAGCCACTGATATTGGGGATGTGGGCGAAGGGAGAGCCTCGGCAACTTGCGTCTGAATAGCACGGCGAAGTGAGTGGTCCAGTGTTGTGGGGGTCTCGTTGATGGTGGCGACAAGAGAGAGCTGTCGAGCAACTTCCTCCCGGATGTACTGTTGAATTTGAGGCATTAACACGCTGTAGTCGGAGCCACTGCTTTTACACTCCAAGGCCGAAATATCAGCTGTCTGCGTATTAGCGCGACGTGTAGAAACTCGTTGCTTGCGCAGCTCATCGAAACTTTGACATAACTGAATCACGGCCATGACGGTCTGTGGGTCTTTGGCCACAAGCATATGAAAAGCGTCGTCATCAATGCCTTTCATTATGTTCTTTATTCTGTCAGCCTCCGTCTTCCTAGCATCAACTCGCCTACAGATGCTGATCACATCCTCAATGTAGCTCGTGAAGCTCTCACCATTTCGCTGAAATCGTCCCCGCAGTCCCAGTTCAGCGCGAAGCTTACGCATGGCTGGACGACCGAAAAACGAGGTGACGGCCTCTTTGAAAACCGACCAGGTGGGGATGTCAGCTTGGTGGTTGGTGAACCATAGGTTGGCCAAATCCGTCAAGTAGAAGATGACGTGAATCAGCTTCGCAGGGTCATCCCACTTGTTAATCGCGCTGGCATGCTCGTACTCTGCCAGCCAGTCCTCGACATCTTGATCTTCAGTGCCGTTGTATACTGGTGGGTCACGCAGACAAAGTACACCAGAACACATGACAGGTGGCAGCGTGGAAGAGCCTTGTGGGGGATCGACGCGCTCGGTCATCACGAACTGAGATGGTAGCTTACGGCTGCGGAGCTCCAGGACGTTACCCAGCACGTTTCCACCAAATGCAACGAGCAAGGTTGCGTAAAAACAAAGGTTATTATTCCAGAAACGTTAGCCGCAACAAGCTGGTACAGGCAGGAACCCGGCAAGCACGAGCCACACACGGACGTCAACGTCTTCTTTCACGCTGACACAGAGCTGGCGCCACTATGCTTCGGTACAATATATATATATATATATATATATATATTCGGGGCATTCGTCATGCGCTTCTTTGCTTCTTTTCATATATGCATTATCCTAATCATCACCATCCGCCTGGGTCTCTGTCCTCTTCTTCACTAGGTGTCACCACAATCATCATCGGGTGTGTGCACGCTCGGTCTGAGACTGCCCGTTCGTTGCTGAGCCCTTGGGCTGAATAAACGTTGTCTCAACCCAGACGTCATACGTGGTGGAGGTGGATTTTCGGTCCTCGGTCCTCTCCCACTTCGCTTGACTACCTGGAGCTGCGTTCAGGCCGCCGATTGCCCCCACTGTCTGGCAGCATGTCACAGAACGAGCCTGTGGGCACTGCTACCATCGCTGCGGCCATCTCTCCCCGCCGTCTTCAGCCGTGCCTCCTGTTTACGTACACAGCCACCAGCGTGATCCCCTTCTCTTCGCCGGTCTTCGCGGGGAAGACGTGGAAGACTGGCTTGATGAGTACAGCCACGTGAGTGTTGCTAATCACTGGGACGATAGCGCCAAGCTCCGTTACGTCTCTTTCTACTCGACCGGTGTGGCGAAGACATGGTATTTCAACCACGTCATTGATTTAACCGACTGGGCGACCTTCCAGCACTAGCTGCGACATGTTTTTGGGACACCGGCCATTCGTTCTGCCGTCGCGAAGAGGACCTTCGATACTCGCCGACAACATCCCGGCGAATCTTACACTTCCTACATTGAGGTTGTCCTTTCACTGTGCCGGCGTGTCAATTCATCTATGCCAGAATTGGACAATGTACGTCACATCTTGAAAGGCATTGGACCAGTTGCTTTTAATGCCCTCGCTGCGCAAAATCTGGCTACCGTCGCTAACGTCGTCGCGACATGCCAGCGCCTTGATTCGCTCGACTCCGTTCGTCTCCAAACGGACTTTGGCGACCACCACTCCACGTCCCAAGGCTATCTGCGTGACCTCATCCGGGACATTATACGAGAAGAATTGTGGTCTATGTGCTTCACACCTTCTTCACCGCGTTAAACGCAGTCTTCGGGAGTTCCTTTGCGTGACCTCATCAGGGATAAACTTACATCCATGACCGGCCCTGATTTCGTACAACCACCTGTTTCTCGCACAATATCAACCTACGCTCAAGTCGCTGCCGCGCCTCCGAGCAATGTACACGTGGCATTGCCGCAAACATTCTACGCGTCGGTTGCTGCCGCTCCCCCGGTCAACTACTGTTCGATGCCACCTGACCCTTTTTCGGCCCACCTGAGCGCGCTATCTCCAAGTGCCCCTAACGCCTTATACTCCCCACCCTGGCGCTCGTCCCGCCCTGTCTATATATTACTGTGGGTATCGCGGCCACATTTCTCGTTTCTGCCGCAAGCGCCAGCAAGACAAACGCCGTGGTTACGACATGCGTGAACGAGGTGTGTACTATCAATCTCAGCGCCATTCATCACCTCCACACCGGTCTCCCTCTCCGCCCGCATCGAGTGCACCTCGGAACAGCCGGAACTCCATACGCCGTTCACCATCACCCTTTCGCCACTCCTCACCACTTCGGCCTGCCTCATTCGTCACTAACAGTCATTCGAAAACATAAGTGATGCAGTTTCTGAGGGAAAAACTGCATCCCGAATTAGGACTGATATCCCTCCATCAGGCCCGTGCAACACGATTTCGGTGGTAGTGGAAGGAGTGTACGTGGAGGCTCTGGTGGACACGAGTGCGTCATTTTCTGTTAAACACGTTGATTTAGGCCAACGTCTGAAAAAATTGATGACCCCTTACGATAGACCCACGTTGGTTGCTGCGCAGGGGTATACCATTCGCCCTTCCGCTTTCTGTACTGTAGCCCGCGTTTTTATTGATGGTATCCGACACCACAATCAGTTCGCCGTCCTGACTGTCTGCTCTCGCCAATTTTTTTAGGGTGGGATTTTCTTTCTTCTGCCTCCGCGGCTATTTGCTGTGGCCAACGCGTCGTCCACCTCACCGACACGGACTGCACGCTCAACGACGACCCCCAGAGGCCACTTCGTTTGACAGCTGCGGAAGATAACGAATTTCCACCAGGTCAAGAGCGGATTGTAGCTATTACCTCCAAGGACATCGACCATGGCGACGTCTTGGTCTCACCATCATTTAGTTGCTTCGGTAAAGGTATCATTCTCGCTTCCGGTGTAGTTAGGTTTCTTAATGGTTCCGCACTTGTCACCGCTGTGAATAGAACATCCGAAACAATTCTACTTCCCCAGAACACCACGGTGGCCTGCGTGATGGATCCCGAGCCTGCGTGCGTCGTGCCACTTCATGCTGTCTCCTCCAACTACAGCCCTAGGAGTGAGCCTGCTTCTTCTTCCGCCTTTACTGCAGCCATTAGCGACGACTTGACACCTTCACAGGCGCAACAGCTACTTGCTTTCTTAAAGAAACACGCAAGTTTCTTCGACGTTTACTCCTCGACGTTGGGCCGCGCTACTACTATAACGCATCAAATCCACACAGTCGGAACATCTGTTGTACGCCGCCGGCCCTACCACGTGTCTTCTGCTGAGAGAAAAATAATCGAAGAAAACGTAGCTGAGATGCTCAAACGGGAGGTAATTCGCCCTTCATCTAGCCCTTGGTCGTCGCCTGTGGTTCGGGTTCGCAAGAAGGCTCCGTGCGCTTTTGCGTCGATTACAGGGCACTCAACAAGATCACTCGCAAGGATCTGTACCCACTGCTTCGCATCGACGATGCCCTTGATTCTCAACAAGGCGCGAAATACTTTTCCTGCCTCGACCTGCGTTCCGGATACTGGCAAATTCCTATGCACGAAGAGGATAAAGAGAAAACGGCATTCGCAACCCCCGACGGGCATTACGAATTTGACATTATGTATTTCGGGCTGTGCAACGCGCCCGCTACATTTGAGCGCATGATCGATACCGTGCTGCGTGGCCTTAAATGGAAGACCTGTCTCTGCTACTTGGACGACATCGTCATTTTTTCGTCAACGTTTCCTCAGTCCCTGCAACGTTTGGATGGCGTTCTGACGTGCCTTGCCGCCGCTGGTCTCCAACTCAACACGAAAAAATGACGTTTCGCCACAAAAGCTATCAAGGTTTGGGGCCACGTCGTGAGCAAAGACGGAATTCGGCCGCATTTGGACAAAATTGCTGCGGTGCTTCGCTTTCCGCGCCCCGAAAGGCCGAAGGAGTTGCGAAGTTTTCTTGGTCTCGCCCCCTATTTTCGCCGTTTCATACGAAACTTCGCATCAATAGCGGCTCGACTGCACCAGCTTCTTGCTTCCGACGTGCCCTTTCTGTGGTCGGAAGATTGTCAAACGGCATTCGACCTGTTAAAGTGTGCCCTCACGTCCGAACCTGCACTCCACCACTTTGATGAGGCCGCACCGACCATCCTACATACGGACGCTAGCGGCCGCGGTATAGGTGCTGTTCTGCTCCAACGCGACACCTCTTCACAAGAGAGAGTAGTAGCGTATGCCAGTAGAGTATTAACCGCGACCGAGAAGAACTATACCATAACTGAGCAGGAGTGCTTGGCTGAGGTATGGGCAGTGCAAAAGTTCCGTCCCTACCTCCACGGCCGTCATTTCACGATCGTTACCGACCACCACGCCCTATGCTGACTTTCCACGTTGAAGAACTTGTCTGGACGCTTGGGTAGGTGGATTCTACGTTTGCAGGAGTATGACTTCGATATCACTTATAAGTCACGTAGAAAACACCAAGACGCCGACGCCCTTTCTCGCTGCCCGCTACCAAATACCCAGCTCAGCATCGGTCAAAGTTCGGCCATCACTTCTACTGCGGCGCCTGCGCTCACCTCAATAGACCACCTATTCTCGGATGACAAGCGCACATTTCACTCCTGCCAGTTGTCTGATCTTTACTGTAGGCGTATCATGGACCAGTTCTCAAGAGCATCCCATCCACCTAACGCGCGACATTGTCGTCAACTCTTGCGATTTAAGCTAAAGAATGGAGTTCTGTACCGTCACATCTACCACCCAGATGGTCAACGCTGGGTTCGGGAGTGCTACCACGCTCTCTTCGACTTGACGTGCTTAAAGCCTTCCACGACGACTTGACTGCCGGACATCGTCGTATTCAAAAAACTTACGACCGCATCCGAAGTCGCTTCTACTGGCCTGGTATTTCTACTAGCATTGCGCGCTACGTCGGTTCCTGTGTCCCGTGCCAGCGTCGTAAAATCCAGACAACTGCACCGGCTGGGCCTTTGCAACCAATTCCGTGCCCCACAACGCCATTTGAGGTTGTAGGTATCGACCTTTAGGGCCCTCTTCCCGGCACAACTACTGGCAAACGATGGATAGTGACTGCAGTAGACAACTTGACACGCTACGCGGAGACAACGTCTGTATCAACTGCCTCTGCTTCGGAAGTTGCCGACTTCGTTCTGTACGCCATCATTCTGCGCCATGGCGCCCCTCGTATATTGTTGAGTGACCGTGGAAGGGTGTTCTTGTCAGAAGTGCTGAATGAAGTATCGTGCGCCTCTGGAATAACACACAAGACAACTTCCAGCTACCACCCTAAAACCAACGGTCTCACCGAGAGGTTTCACCGTACTCTTGCTGATATGATAGCCGTCTACATCAGTCCAGACCACAAAAACTGGGATACTCTTCTGTCAGTCCTCACCTTTGCCTACAACACGGCCGTTCAGCGCACCACCGGATATTCGCCGTTCTACCTCGTTTATGGACGTTCCCCTACTTTCATAAACGACGTTTCCTTTTTCACAACACTGACGTCAACTTGTCTCCATCTACCAGCGAGGAATACATTTCAAGACTATCTCGGTGTCGCGATTGTGCTCACATCAACACGGAAGCGCGACAGCAAGATCGAAAAGTCATTTATGACGCATCCCATCACCTTGCATTCTTCTGTATTGGTGACGAGGTGCTCCTATTCACACCTATTCGTACACCTGGTCTGTGTGACAAGTTCCAGCCACACTTCATTGGGCCTTACATAGTTATCGAGCAGACTTCGCCCGTTAATTATCGTGTGACCCCACTTGTCGTCCCAACAGACCACCGTCACCGCAACACAGAGATCGTGCACGTGTCTCGCATGAAGCCTGTCAGGCGACGTTCTCTGTCACATTGACTTTCTACAGCCAGGTTGGCCGTTTCGATGTAGGGGGGAATTAGTGTGGGCATTCGTTATGCGCTTTTTCTCATATATGCATTATCATAATCATCATCATCCGCCTGGGTCTCTGACCTCATCTTCACTGGGTGTCACCACAAACCACAATCATCATCGGTTGTGTGCATGCATGCTCGGTCTGAGACTGCCCGTTCATTGCTGAGCCCTTCAATATATATATATATATATATATATATATATATATATATATATATATATATATATATATATATATATATATATATATATATATATATATATATATAAGAAGCAGCGATGGCGTAGTGGTTAGAGCACCCGCCTCGCATGCAAAAGGTCCGTGGTTAAAATCCCGGTGCCACGCAGTTCCCAACCGGATAAAAAAAAATCAGCGTGGTGATGGAACTGCGTTATGAGGCCTGGGGTGCGGCCTCACCGGTAACCACCTCCGGGAACGCACTCTCTCACCAGAGAAAGATTGGCCACCCTGGTGCAGTATCTGGCCACTACCTCCCACATGCATACGTCAAATAACTCACGGCCCTCAGTCCCCAGCAGCTGCGAAGCAACTGACCACGGCGGCGGTCAGATCTGCAACGCAGCAGAGGGTGCTAAGAATATCTGGATCCGGACAGGCCGCCATTGGAACCTGAAATTGGCTACGTTTAACGCTAGAACCTTATCTAGTGAGGGAAGCCTAGCTGTATTATTCGAGGAGCTAGAGGGTGTTAAATGAGATATAATAGGGCTCAGTCAGGTAAGGCGTACAGATGAGGCTTATATCGTGCTACAGAATGGGCATGACCTTTGCTATCGGGGCTTGGCTGACAGAAGAGAACTGGGAGTGGGGTTCCTAATTCACAGAAAGATAGCTGGCAACATAGAGAAATACTATAACATTAATGAAAGGGTGGTAGGTATCGTAATTAAACTCAATAAGAGATACAAGTTGAAGTTTATACAGGCTTATGCACCTACATCCAGCCATGATGATGCTTCATTTGAAAGCTTCTATGAAGTTCTCATGTAGTTCTCATGTTCTTATGAAGCTGCGTCGGTTCTCAAGAACCAACGCAGCTACAAGACTTCGTTCGATTGCACGTGACCACACACTGGTACAGTGGAATCCAACAGACTTCACAAACGCGTGCCTGCATAACTTGGATCCCGATCTGCAGCTTCGTCTTCCCCCAAGGATATCTCGAGCTGAGGAGACTCTTCTATGTCGCCTGTGCCTTGGAGTGGCCTTCACGAACGCATAATCTTATCTCATTGGGATGACCAGCTCTCCTACATGCACTTACTGCAGTTGCGAAGAAACCATCGCGCACCTTCTGTGTGAGTGCACCCATTTCAACGCGCAAAGACAAGAACTCACTGCAGCTCTGGATAGAGTAGACGATCGGCCTTTGTCGGAACAAAGAATTCTGGGTCATTGGCCGAGCCCATCCTCAGCCCAGAAGGCTTTGAAAGCTTTGCTGCGCTTTTTGCGGACAACTGGCCTCAGAGACAGACTTTAGTGTCTTATACTCTTTCGTGTTGCCTTTCCTCTGTCACTTTTTTGTAATTTCTCTTTCTCTTCGCAACATTTCTTTTTAACACCTTTCATTCCCCTCACCCCTTTCCCCAGCACAGGGTAGCCAGCTGGTCTAAGAACTGACTAACCTCCCTGTCTTTCCGCTTAAACTTTCTTCCTCCTTCTATGAAGACGTGGAATCGGCAATAAGTGATGTAAAAACACAGTATACTATACTTATGGGAGACTTTATTGCAAAGGTAGGGAAGAAGCAGGCTGGAGACCAGGCAGTAGGGGATTATGGCATCGGTTCTAGAAACGCCAGAGGAGAGCTACTAGTAGAATTCGCAGAACGCAATAATTTACGTGTTTTGAATACCTTCTACCGAAAACGAGGAAACCGCAAGTGGACATAGAGGAGCCCTAATGGCGAAAATAAGAACGAAATAGACTTTATAATGAGTGCACACCCAGGCATCGTGCAGGATGTGGAAGTGGTTGGCAAGGTACGATGCAGTGACCATAGAATGGTACGGTCTCGAATTCGCCTAGACTTGAGAAAGGAACGACCGAAACTGATACGCAAGAAGCCAATCAATGAGCTAGCACTGAGAGGGAAAGTACAGGAATTCAGAGTCTCGCTTCAGAACAGGTACTCGGCTCTTAGCGAGGAAACCAACCTTAGCATAGATACAATGAATGATAATCTGACGAGTATCAGCAGTGGAAGTTGAAGGCAGGGTAGTTAGACAGGACACTGGCAAGCTTACCCAGGAAACGAAGAATCTCAATAAGAAGCGTCAAATCATGAAAGTCTCAAGTACAACAGACAAATTAGAACTGGCAGAGCTTTCGAAGTTGATTAATAGACATAAGGTATCTGATGTAAGAAGGTATAACATGGAGAGAATTGAACACGCTCTGAAAAACGGAGGAAGCGTCAAAGCAGTGAAGAGGAAACATGGGATAGGCAAAAATCGGATGTATGCACTAAGGGACAAAGAAGGCAAAAATAACTACCTATATGGATAGGATATTTAAAATAGTGGAGGAGTTTTACAGAGATCTGTACAGTAGCCGGGACAACCACGACTTTGATACTATAGTAACTAGCAGTAACCCAGATGACACCCCACCAGTAATGATAGAAGAAGTCAGAAAATCTTTGGAGATCATGCAAAGAGGCAAAGCTGCTGGTGAGGATCAGGTAACATCAGATCTGCTGAAAGATGGAGGACAGATTGTGTTAGAAAAACTAGCCACCCTGTTTACTAGGTGTCTCCTGACGGGAAGAGTACCAGAGTCTTGGAAGAACGCTAAGATCATCTTGATACATAAGAAAGGAGATGACAAGGACTTGAAGAATTACAGGCCGATTAGCTTGCTCTCCGTAGTATACAAGCTATTTACAAAGGTAATTGCTAACAGAGTAAAGAAAACATTAGAATTCAATCAACCAAAGGAACAAGCAGGATTTCGAACAGGCTACTCAACAATCGACCACATTCATACTATCAATCAGGTAATTGAGAAATGCTCGGAATATAACCAACCACTGTACATAGCCTTCATAGATTACGAGAAGGCGTTTGATTCAGTAGAAATATCAGCTGTCATGCAGACACTGCGGAATCGGGCCGTCGATGAAGTATATATAAACATCCTGGAAGAAATCTACAGAGGATCAACCGCTACCATAGTGCTTCATAAAGAAAGCAACAGAATACAAATCAAGAAGGGTGTAAGGCAGTAGGCACAATCTCCCCAATGCTATTTACCGCGTGCTTACAGGAGGTTTTCAGATGCCTAGAATGGGAACAGTTAGGGATAAGAGTTAATGAAGTGTACCTTAGTAACCTGTGCTTCGCCGATGACATTGCATTGCACTAACTCAGGGGACGAATTGCAACTCATGATTACGGAGTTAGACAAAGAGAGCAGAAAGGTGGGTCTTAAAATGAATCTGCAGAAAACGAAAGTAATGTACAACAAGCTCGGAAAAGAGCAGCGCTTCAAGATAGGTAATAGTGCACTTCAAGTTGTAAAAGACTACGTCTACTTAGGGCAGGTAATAACCGCGGAGCCGAAGCACGAGATTGAAATAACTAGAAGAATAAGAATGGGATGGAGCACATTTGGCGAGCACTCTCAAATTATGACAGGTAGATTGCCACTATCCCTCAAGAGGAAGGTATATAACACCTGTATCTTGCCGGTACTTAGCTACGGAGTAGAAACCTGGAAACTTACAAAGAGGGTTCAGCGTAAACTGAGGACGACGCAGCGAGCAATGGAATGAAAAATGGTAGGTGTAGCTTTAAGAGACAAGAAGAGAGCAGAGTGGATTAGGGAACAAACGGGAGTTAAAGATATTATAGCAGAAATCAAGAAGAATAAATGGACATGGGCAGGGCATGTAGCGCGTAGACAGGATAACCACTGGTCGTTAAGGGCAACTAACTGGATTCCCAGAGAAGGCAAGCGGGTTAGGGAAGACAGAAGGTTAGGTGGGCAGATGAGATTAAGAAGTTTGCGGGTATAAATTGGCAACAGCAAGCACAGGACTGGGTTAACTGGTGGAACATGGGAGAGGCCGTTGTCCTGCAGTGGACGTAGTCAGGCTGATGATGATTATATCTATCTATCTATCTATCTATCTACCTATATATATATATATATATATATATATATATATATATATATTTCTTGCAATACCTCGGTTCAGCTGACGCTTTATTCAAGCAACAGCAAGATGGCGCCAATGATGAAGAGGCCGAAGCGAACACTGATGATGGTTATTGACAGAACAGATGAGGAAGATGAAGTCCAATGAATTCATACACTAATTTCCCCCGTCGACGGAAGCGGCCAGCGTGGCCGCAAATCACGCTGTAGAACGCATACGATAGAGCTTGAGACGCGAAACATGCACAATCTCTGTCCCGCGGCAGCGTTGGTAAGTGGGGCCATGAACAGGTGTGATACGGTAGTTCACCGGTGAGGTCTGTTCGATAACTTTGTAGAAACCAAGATAGCGCGACTCAAGCTTTTCGCATAAGCCAGGCGTTCGGGCAGGAGTCCACAAAAGTACATCGTCGCCAGGGCGGTAGAGAACGACGCAGTGAGTGGCATCGTAACGATGTTTGCGATCTTCTTGGCTAGCTTCAGTGTTTACACGGGGAAGACGACGGCATCGAGCAACACGGGACAGAAACTGGTCGCAAACGAATGGTGAAGAGTTGACGGGGCCAGAAAAGAATGAAACGTGGAGTGGTGATGTCGGTTGGCGTCCGTATACTAGGAAGAATGGAGAATAGCCTGTGGTTCGTTGAACTTACGTGTTATATGCTACGTGACAAAGGGAAGAATGACATCCCAGTTGCGATAGTCTGGTCAGATATACATGGACAGCACGTCACACAGCGTGCGATGCAATCTTTCCGTTAAGGCACTGGTTTGTGGGTGATAGCTAGATGTTGTTTTATCAACTGTCTTTGATGCTTGAAGAACTTCACTGAGCGTGCTTGAAAGAAATGCCTTGCGCCGGTCGCTCAAAGGAACACGAGGGGCTCCGTGACGTAGGTAAATAGAATGCAAGAAGAAAGTTGCTACTTCGGAAGCAGTTCCTGAAGTGATCGAGGCCGTCTCAGCGTACCGGCTCAAGTGATCAACCGTGGTGACGATCCATCTCTTGCCGTCTGATGTAGTTGGGAGGGGCCTGAATAGGTCAATTCCGACGACCGAGAACGGCTCTGCTGGGCAAGGAAGTGGTTGTAGGGTCCCGACTGGAGCAGTAGTGGGCCACTTGCGGTGTTGGCAAAATGCGCACGAGGCAATATGTTTAGCTACCGTCGTGGAAAGACCTGGCCAGAAGAATCGACTGCGGATGCGCTCGTATGTTTTGTAGTAACCCAAGTGTCCTGGCGTCGGGTCGTCGTGGGAAGCATGCAGAACTTCAGTGCGTAGTGCGCGTGGTACGACGGCAACCCATCGATGACCTTCAGGATGAAAAATGTATCGATAGAGCGCATCGTCCTCCAACCTGAATAGCCGGAATTGTTTCCGGAGCCTGACATTTGGGGAAGATGAGGCACCGCCAAGTGCAATAAGAATCGGCTCGCTGGTGAGTGGTAAGTACTGACGGGCGGGTGGATGAACGTAGGGAAGAAATGGCTGATATCGACGAGGCGTCCTCCGCATAGCCAATTTGACAAGGGGATGTGACGTGTGCCGAAGACTGCGGCAAAGGGCATCGTGACAAAGCGTCGGCATCTTGGGGTTGTCTTCCAGTCTTGTAGATGACGTCAAAGTCATATGTCTGTAACCGAAGCATCCAGCGACCAAGTCGCCCCGACAAGTTTTTGATTGTGGACAACCAGCAAAGTGCATGGTGGTCTGTCACAACAGTAAAATGTCGACCATGTAGATACGGACGAAAACAGCCAAGCACTTTTGTTCAGTTATCGAGTACCTCTTCTCTGCAGAGGTCAGAGTGCGGCTTGCATGCGCGACAACTTTTTCGCGAAAGGCATGGTCACGCTGGAGGAGTAAGGCGCCGAATCCTTGTCCTCGAGCGTCAGTGTGTAATACTGTAGGGGCCTTGTCATCAAAATAACAAAACACTAGTGGGGATGTCAGTGCGTGCTTGGGTTCTTGAAATCAGACTTCACATTGATCATTCCAATCGAAGGAACCGGTACTAGAAAGGAGCTTGTGGAGAGGAAAGGCAATGGTGGCAAGTTGCGACTGAATCGGCGAAAGTACGACGCGAGTCCAAGGAAACTGCGTATTTCTTTGGAACGAAATGGGCGCGGAAAATTGAGGACCGCGGAAACTTTGTCCGGATAGGGCTGGATGCCATTTTTAATAACGAGATATCCCAGAACTTTTATAGCTGTGTTACCGAAGTGCACTTCTTTGTGTTTAGTTGAAGTCCAGCGTTGGAAAGACATGTGAGCTCTTGATCTAGGCGTTGCAGATGATCAGCAAAAGTGGAAGAAAACACGACGATATCCTCAAGGTAGCAGAGACAAGTTTTCCACTTGAGGACACAAAGAACAGTGTCGATCATCCTTTCGAATGTGGCGGGAGCATTACATAGGCCGAATGGCATTACGTTAAACTCGTAAAGACCGCCCGGTGTAGAAAAGGCGGTCTTTTCTTTGTCTGCTTCGTCCATTAGAATTTGCCAATACAGTAAAAGCTCGTTATTTCGACACCCGTTAATTGGAAAATTTGGATAATTCGGACGGCTCTATTGGTCCCGGCCAAAGTGCATGTTAATCTACGGGACCAAACCTTCGTTATTTCGTCGGAATTCGGCTCCGCACCACTTAATTCGGACAAATGATGACGGCTGCTGCTACACAAAAGTGTTATAAAGCAGCGCTGGCACCACTGGAGTGAAACCGAAACCTGAGTGGCATCGCCATCATCATCAACTGGTGGGGGCGATCGCAGCGTCACCGAACGTCGGCGTCTTCTTTCTTCTCTCCTCAGCGCCTCCGACGCCATTTTCCCTTGGGTTGTCGGGTCGGAACCATCTCTTCTTGTGGAGTTCTCTTTTTTTCCCATGGTGACCGTATTCGCATGCCACCACCATCGTGCGCTACAGTGATGGCAACGCCGAAAAAGCGGCAGAACTACGACGCGAAGAACTTGGCGACTAAAGTGGAAATTTCGGAAGCACTGAAAAACGGCGAATCGCGACAGCAGGTTATGACCAAGTACAACGTGAAGCGGAGCACGTTGGGAACGTACGTGAAAAATGAACTGAAATACCACAGGTTCAGCTGACGCTTTATTCAAGCAACAGCGAAATGGCGCCGATGATGAAGGGGAACAGGCGAAGACTGATGATGGTATTGACAGATGAGGATGACGTCCAATGAATTCTTACACTAACTTCCCCCGTCGACGGAAGCGGCCAGCCTGGCCACGAATTACGCTGGGGAACGCATACGATAGGGCTTGAGACGCGAAACGTGAACAATCTCTGTCCCGCGGCAGCGTTGGTCAGTGGGGACATGAACAGGTGTGACAAGTTAGTTCACCGGTGAGGTCTGTTCGATAACTTTGTAGGGGCCAAGATTGCGTGACTCAAGCTTCTCGCATAAGCCAGGCGTTCGCGCAGGATTCCACATAAGTACATCGTCGCCAGGGCGGTAGAGAACGACACGGTGAGTGGCATCGTAACGATGTTTGCGATCTTCTTTGCTAGCTTCGGTGTTTACATGGTCAAGACGACGGCATCGAGCAAGACGGGACAGAAACTGGTCGCAAACGAATGGTGAAGAGTTGACGGGGCCAGAAAAGAATGAAACGTCGAGTGGTGATGTCGGTTGGCGTCCGTATACTAGGAAGAATGGAGAATAGCCTGTGGTTCGTTGAACTGACGTATTATATGCATACGTGACAAAGGGAAGTATGGCATCCCAATTGCGATGGTCCGGTCGGATATACATGGACAGCATGTCACACAGCGTGCGATGAAATCTTTCCGTTAAGCCATTGGTTTGCGGGTGATAGCTAGATGTTGTTTTATGAACTGTTTTTGATGCTTGAAGAACTTCACTGAGCGTGCTTGAAAGAAATGCCTTGCGCCGGTCGCTCAAAGGAACACGAGGGGCTCCGTGACGTAGGTAAATAGAATGCAAGAAGAAAGTTGCTACTTCCGAAGCAGTTCCTGAAGTGATCGAGGCCGTTTCAGCGTACCGGGTCAAGTGATCAACCGCGGTGACGATCCATCTCTTGCCGTCTGATGTAGTTGGGAGGGGCCTAAATAGGTCAATTCCGACGACATAGAACGGCTCTGATGGACAAGGAAGTGGTTGTAGGGTCTTGACTAGAGCAGTAGTGGGCCGCTTGCGGTGTTGGCAAAGTGCGCACGAGGCAATATGTTTAGCTACCGTCGTGGAAAGACCTGGCCAGAACAATCGACTGCGGATGCGCTCGTATGTTTTGTAGTAACCCAAGTATCCTGACGTCGGGTCGTCGTTGGAAGCGCGCAGAACTCCAGTGCGTAGTGCGCGTGGTACGACGGGAACCCATAGGTGACCTTCCGGGTGGAAAATGTATCGATGTAGCACATCGTCCTCCAACTTGAATAGTCGAAGTTGTTTCCGGAGTCTGGCATTTGGGGAAGATGAAGCGCCGGTAAGCCGACCGATGCTGTCAGTGCAATAAGAATCGGCTCGCTGGTGAGTGGTAAGTACTGACGGACGGGTGGATGAAGGTAGAGAAGAAATCGATGATATCGACGAGGCGTCCTCCGTATAGCTGATTTGACAAGGGGTTGTGACGTGCACCAAAGACTGCGGCAAAGGGCATCGTGACAAAGCGTCGGCATCTTGGTGTTGTCTTCCAGTCTTGTAGATGACGTCGAAGTCATACGATTGTAACCGGAGAATCCAGCGGCCAAGTCGTCCCGACAAGTTTTTGATTGTGGACAACCAGCAAAGAGCATGGTGGTCTGTCACAACAGTAAAATGTCGACCATGTAGATACGGACGAAATTTTTGGATGGACCAGACAACAGCCAAACACTCTTGTTCGGTTATCGAGTACCTCTTCTCTGCAGAGGTCAGAGTGCGGCTTGCATACGCGACAACTTTCTCGCGAAAGGCATGGTCGCGCTGGAGGAGTACGGTGCCGATTTCTTGTCCACTAGCGTCAGTGTGTAATATCGTAGGTGCCTTGTCATCGAAATAACAAAGCACCGGTGGGGATGTGAGTGCCTGCTTGAGCTCTTGAAACGAGGCTTCGCATTGATCATTCCAATCGAAGGAACCGGTACTAGCAAGGAGCTTGTGGAGAGGAGTGGCAATAGTGGCAAAGTTGCGAATGAAGCGGCGAAAGTACGATGCGAGTCCAAGGAAACTGCGTAGTTCTTTGGAACGAAAGGGTCGTGGAAAGTTGAGGACTGCGGAAATTTTGTCCGGATCGGGCTGGATGCCATCTTTACTAACGAGATGTCCTAGAACTCTTATAGCTGTGTTGCCGAAACAGCACTTCTTTGTGTTTAATTGAAGTCCAGCATTAGAGAGACATGTGAGCGCTTGATCTAGGCGTTGCAGATGATCAGCAAAAGTGGAAGAATACACGACAATATCATCGAGGTAGCATAGACAAATTTTCCACTTGAGGCCACGAAGAACAGTGTCGATCATTTTTTCAAATGTGGCGGGAGCGTTTCATAGGCCGAATGGCATTACGTTAAACTCGTAAAGACCGTCCAGCGTAGAAAAGGCGGTCTTTTCTTTGTCTGCTTCGTTCATTGGTATTTGCCAATACCCGCACCGAAGGTCAAGGGTGGAGAAGTATTGGGCGTCTTGCAATAAGTCAAGTGCATAATCTATACGGGGCATCGGATATACATCCTTTCGGGTAATCTTGTTGAGCGCGCGGTAATCAACACAAAAACGTACCGATCCATCCTTCTTTTGTACCAAGACAACGGGTGATGACCAAGAACTGGTAGAGGGTCGTATGATGTTTCTTTTTAGCATATCGGTCACGTTTTCGTCGATGATTTTGCGCTCGGCCAAGGAGACTCGGTAGGGACGACGGCGTACAACAGTCTGACCTCCAGTGTCGATGCGATGATGCGCAACTGTGGTCTGTCCTAGTGCCGAAGGCTTGACGTCAAAGGAGGCCTGGTGTTTTGTTAGCCAATTTAGCAACGCCTCACGTTGAGAAGCCGAAAGGTCAGGATATATACCGGGAGCAAAGGAGGAGGAAGTAACAGATCGGGCCTGTTGTGGCTGAGCTGTAAAGGCGTCAAGAGAGACCAAAGATACTGGTTTGGTATCCACATAACACGACAATGCAGAACCTTGAGGTAGGAGGACAGGCTCCGGGGTAGGGTTCAGGCCAAGGATTATCGCAGCACTGTCTTTGAACTACACCAGGCTGGAGGGGACTACAACGCCGCGAGCTAGACAGTGGCTGGAAGGGGTGATAAGGACGTCACCATTGGCAATATTCGGAGAAGTGATCGCGATGAGTTGCTCCTGACCCGGGAGCAGTATGGTATCGGAAGCTGTGAAAAAACGCAATGGTTTCTCGTCGACACGTTCGCTGCAGTGATCGGTCTCTGTCATCTCGACTACACGTTGACGGCAAGAAATTAATGAAGATGCTGATGGGAGAAAGTCCCAACCTAAAATTAGTTCATGAGCACATGAAATTAAGACAGCGAAAGTGATGTGGTGACGAATACCATCAATGAAGACACGCGCTGTACATTGGGCCGATGGTCTATCATTGCTCCATTGGCCCCAATCAAAGATGATCCAAGGTAGGGTGTCTTCATTTTCCGCAACCGAGAACTCAAGTCGGCACGCATAACTGAAATAGTTGCTCCCGTGTCTACCAAAACCAACACCCGTACACCTTGCACAGTTACCGATAACATGTTCGATGGTCGTTCAGGAGGACTTGTGACATTTCGCCGCGATGCAGTTTTCCCTCCAAAAACTGCACTGTTTAGTTTTCCGATCGCTGGGCAGCCAGTTGAGAGACAGGTTGAAGGGGTGAAACAGAGCGTCGGCGTGGCGAAGGGGAGCGTGGTCGGGAGGCACGTGTATTGTTGGTCGTGTTGGAAATGCGCATAGGAGACGGGGATTGGTGGTTGGCAGGACTGTCGCCGTAACGGTAGTAACCTCGTGCACATGTGTCGTCTCGTTCAAACGCGGCATAACCACGACGTTCATCTTGCTGCCGACGTCGACAGACCCGGGAAATGTGTCCTCGAATTCCGCAGTAGTAGGAAATAGGCTGTGGGGCCCGCCAGGAAGAATGGTAGCTAGGGTTCGGTGGACGGGCGACTAGAGGTGCGAGATGTTCGTGATCAGGCACAGGTGGTGGTACCTGAGACGGCGAGGGTTGCATTGAAGCGATCTGTGCATACGAAGTGGGTTGGGGGCATGGTGGAGCACGGTGGAAGCTTTTAAACGCTGACATTTCTTCCCTAATAATGCCACGCAGATCGCTAGAAGCGGGTTGAGCGGGAACGTTGTGAGAAGGAGGTAAACTGTAGGCTTGCAGTTCCTCACGAATTATGGTTCGAATGATAGATCGGAGCTCCATACTGTTTGCCAGGGAGTTCTCAGAGAAGTCGGGTCGCAGGCGGATTGACTGCAAGGTATCAAGCCGCTGGCATACAGAGACGACGTCGGAAACCGTCGAAGGGTTGTGCGCGACGAGGGCGTTGAAAGCGGTAGGTCCGATACCCTTCAAAAGATGCCGGACACGATCACCTTCTGGCATGGTGTCGTCGACACGGCGGCAAAGTGCAAGCACATCCTCAATATAGGAAGTGTAGGACTCACCGCAATGTTGAACACGTTCTGCCAATTTCTTCCGAGCAACTTCTGAACGGACGGTCGGTGTGCCGAAAATGCGTCGGAGCTGGTCTTTGAAGGAAGACCAATCGCGGAAGTCGCTCTAATGATTTAGGAACCACGTCTTGGCAACCTGAGAGACGTAAAACTGGACGGGTGCTAATTTCGATGCCTCGTTCCAGTTGTTGTAGACACCTACGCGGTCATAGTGTTCGAGCCAGTCTTCGACATCTTCGCCAGGCAGACCGGAGAAGATTGAAGGCTCCCGAGGGGGGTTGTTGACTGGGCTAGGGTTGGCGGTGGGTGGTTGAGCCGGTGGGTGGTTCGGTTGGGCTTGCTCTTGCGCCATGGTGCTCTGCTGGCGTAAGCGTCGTCCCGAACGGAGCTCCAGGAGGTGGCTTTGGATGGAGAGAGGTCGAAGAGATCGGGAAGCACCTCCACCACTTGAAATACCACGGGTTCAGCTGACGCTTTATTCAAGCAACAGCGAAATGGCGCCGATGATGAAGAGGAACGGGCGAAGACTGATGATGGTTATTGACAGATGAGGATGACATCCAATGAATTCTTACAGAACAACAGATTCGACAAGCCTTTGAAAGCGAGAAGTTTCATGCCTCTAGAAAGCGGTTGCGAACCGCAGCTCATGCCCAGCTCGAAGAAGCGTTGCTCCGGTGAATTACTGACTGTCGCAACGCGCATCTGCCTTTGAGCGGACCTTTCATCATGGCGCAAGGTGAGAAGTACGCTGCAATGATGAACATTGAATCGTTCAAAGCGTCAAAAGGGTGGTTTGCGAGATTTCGAGAGAGACACGAACTTGTCTTCAGGAGTGTGTGCGGCGAAAAGGCCAGTGTTGACGAAAGCGTGACCACCGTGTGGAGAAATGTGAAGCTGCTGGAGCACATCGCCGCATATGAACCACGTGGCGTGTTCAGTGCAGATGAAACTGCTCTATTTTTCAGAGCTCTGCCTGACAAGACGGTGACTTTCAAAGGGGACGCGTGCTTTGGTGGCAAGAAGTGTAAGCAAAGGATAACTGTGCTTCTTGTTGCCAATATGACTGGCACGGAGCGCTTGCCACTACTTGTCGTCGGGAAGGCGCTTAAGCCACGTTGTTTTAAGAACGTCAAAAGCCTTCCTGTCGAGTACACAGCGAACAGGAAGGCATGGATGACATCCGACATTTTTCGCGGCGGGCTGCAGCAGTTGACCGGCCCTTCACGTCGAAGGAGCGCAAGATAATTATGGTTGTTGACAACTGTAGTGCCCATAACTGTACAGTCGAACTGAAGAGCATCAAAGTAGTTTTTTTGCCGCCCAACTCTACGCCTGCTCTGCAGCCGATGGACCAGGGTATCATTCACTACGTGGAGTCGAAGTACCACAAGCACCTGCTAGAGCGAATGATCCTATGCTCAGAAGCTGGAAAGTTGTATCAAGTGGACTTACTCGGCGCAGTGCACATCATCGCCCACGTGTGGAAAAACCCTCCGCCGCAAGTCATCGCCAACTGTTTTCAGCACAGCGGTTTTGAGAGGCCCGAGCATGCATGCAGCAGTAGCTGACGATGGCATCGAGGAGGTGTCAGCCGAGTCCACCGACGATGACTGCCCGACTTTCGATGCTGTCCTTCCCACAGATATGACCTTTCAGGACTACATCGTGATTGATCATAGTGTCGCCACGAGTGGTCTCCTGACCGATCAAGGTTTTATTAATGATGCCACGGGCGCCCACGAAGACCACGATTCTGACGAAGAATCATGCGAGGAGATACAGCCGCGACCTCATCGCACCTCACGGGAAGTCTCGGAGGCGCTGTTAATATTAGAGGACGCTTGCCTGAACACTCTCGACAGCTTGCGTGCTGTTGGCCATTTGGAACAGTTAAGAAAAATTGTGATGTCAGCCGGAATCTGCGCGAAAACGCAGACGACAATTACAAAAGACTTCAACAAATAAAGGTATGCTTCTGCAGCTTGATTTTAAATGTTGTTTTCCGTGTTCATTCGTTAATTCGGCATTTGGTTAATTCGGACAGTTTTTCCGTTCCCATGAAATCCGAATTAACGAGCTTTTACTGCATCCAGACCCTAGGTCAAGGGTGGAAAAGTATTGGGCGCCTTGCAATGAGTCAAGTGCATCATCTATACGGGGCATCGTATATACATCCTTTCGGGTAATTATGTTGAGTGCGCGGTAATCAACATAAAATCGTACCGATCCGTCCTTCTTTTGTACCAACATGACTGGTGTTGACCAAGAACTGGTAAGGGTCGTATGATGTTTCTTTTTAGCATATCGGTCATGCTCTCCTCGATGATTTTGCGCTCTTCCAAGGAGACTCGGTAGGGACGACGGCGTACAATTGTCTGACCTTCAGTGTCCGAATCGTAAATGATGATGCGCAACTGTGGTCTGTCCTAGTGCCAAAGCATTGGCGTCGAAGGAGGCCTGGTGTTTTGTTAGCAACTCTAGCAATGCCTCACGTTGAGAAGCAGAAAGGTCAGGATTTATTCCGGCAGCAAATGAGGAGTTAGTAACAGGCTGGTCCTGTTGTGGATGAGCTGGTAAGGTGTCAAGAGAGACCAAAAATACTGGTTGGGTATCCACATAACATGACACTGCAGAACCTTAAAGTAGTAGGACCGGCTCCGCAGTAGAGTTCAGGCCAAGGATTATCGCAGCACTGTCTTTGAACTACACCAGGCTGGAGGGGAGTATGATGCCGCGAGCTAGGCAGTGGCTGGAAGGGGTGATAAGGACGTCAACATTGCCAATATTTGGAGAAGTGGTGGTGATGAGTTGCTCCTGACCCGGGAGCAGTATGGAATCGGAAACTCTGAAAAAACGCAGTGGTTTCTCGTCGACGCGTTCACTGCAGTGATCAGTCTCGGTCATGTGGACTACACGTTGACGGCAAGAAATTATTGCAGATGCTGATGAAAGAAAGTGCCAGCCTAAAATACTTCATGAGCACTCGAAATTAAGACAGTGAAGGTGATGTGATGACGAATACCATCAATGAAGACACGCGCTGTACATTGGGCCGATGGTCTAATTATTGCTACATTGCCCCCAATCAAGGATGATCCAAGGTATGGTGTCTTCACTTTCCGCAATCGAGAGCACAAGCCGGCACGCCTAATTGAAATAGATGTTCCCGTGTCCAAGAAAGCCAACACCCGCACACTTACCAATAGCATGTTTGACGGTCGTTCAGGAGGACTTGGGCCATTTCGCCGCGATGAAGTTTTCCCTCCAAGAACTGCACTGTTTAGTTTTCCGATCGCTGGGCAGACAGGTGAGAGACAGGCCAAAGTGGTGAAACAGAGCGTCGGAGTGGCGAAGGGGAGCGTGGTCAGGAGGCACGTGTATTGTTGGTCGTGTTGGAAATGTGCACATGAGACGGGGATCGGTGGTTGGAAGGACTGTCGGCATAACGGTAGTAACCTCGAGCACATGTGTCGTCACGTTCAAAAGCGGTATAACCACGACGTTCATCTTGCTGCCGACGTCGGCATAACCGGAAAATGTGTCCTCGAGTTCCACAGTAGTAGCAAATAGGTCGTGGGGCTCGCCAGGGAGAATGGTAGGTAGGGTTCGGTGGACGGGCGACTAGAGGGGCAAGATGGTCGTGATCAGGCACAGATGGTGGTACTTGAGACGGCGAGGGTTGCATAGAAGCGGTCTGTGCGTACGAAGTGGGTTGGGAGCAAGGTGCAGCATGGTGGATGCTTTGAAGTGCTGATTTTTGTTCCCTAATAATGCCACGCAGATCGCTAGAGACAAGTTGAGTGGGAACGTTGTTAGAAAGAGGTACACAGTAGGCTTGTAATTCCTGGCGAAATATGGCTCAAATTATGGATCGGAGCTCCATACTGTTTGCCAGGGGGTTCTCAGAGAAGTCGGGTCGCAGGCGGATTGGCTACAAGGTATCAAGCCGCTGGCATACCAAGACGACGTCGGAAACAGTCGAAGGGTTATGCGCGGCGAGGGCTTTGAAAGTGGTAGGTCCGGTACCCTTCAGAAGGTGTCGGACACGATCAGCTTCAGACATGGTGTCGTCGATACTACGGCAAACTGCAAGCACATCCTCAATATAGGAAGTGTAGGACTCACCACAATGTTGAACGAGTTCTGCCAGTTTCTTCCGAGCAACTTCTGAACGGATGGTCGGTGCGCCGAAAATGCGTCGGAGCTGGTCTTTGAAGGAAGTCCAATCGCGGAAGTCGCTCTCATGATTTAGGAACCACGTCTTGGCAACCTGAGAGGCGTAAAACTAGACGCGTGATAATTTCGATGCCTCGTTCCAGTTGTTGTAGACACAGGTCCAACCAGATTGGTTGGACCTGTTCGAGAGAGTGGCGAGGTTGAATGGATGGGACGAAAGAGAGAAGCTCCGTCGCGTATACTTCGCCCTGGAAGACTTCGCAAAGACATGGTTTGAGAACCATGAAACCTCGTTGTCTACCTGGGAGGCATTTCGTCGACAAGCGGTGGCTACGTTCGCGAACATAGACCGGAAAGAAGAGGCGGAGGCTGCTCTTCAATCGAGGAACTAGCTCACGAACGAGAGTGCTGCTATGTACATTGAGGACATGGTCCGTCTGTTCAAGCGAGCGGATTACAACATGGCTGAGGATATGAAGGTGCGCCATCTAATGCGCGGAGTGAAGCAAGAGCTGTTCGCCGTTCTCGTCCGCAACCCTCCAAGCACAGTTGCTGAGTTTTACTCGGAAGTGACAGCCATCGAAAAAACACTGGAACAGCGAGCTCGGCAGTACAACCAGAATCTTAACTGCGCATCTGCACAGGTATTCTCCGGAGGCGTGCGAAACGACGTTGAAGCCCTGCGAGAGCTCATTAGATCAGTTGTAAGAGAAGAACTGAGCAGACTTCAAATGCCCCAGATTCCAACTGCACTATCCGTTACGGACGTTGTTCGTGACGAACTGAGGCAGGCGATACGAGAGCCAGAGCGTGAGCTGCAGCTGGTTCGACCTATCCGAACATACTCTGAGGTTGTCAGACAACCCACGGTACACAGCAATGCAGCAGTTGCGATGGCGACGACTCCTCTCCCACCTGCGGCACGCAGCGCACCTCGTTCACGGGAACGAACAGCTACCTATCTGCCCCCAGGAGCACGTAGCACACATCACTATGTGGAGCGTAGGCCCAAGAAAAGTGACGTCTGGCGTGATCACGAGCGCAGGCCTCTGTGTTTTCATTGTGGAGAAGCGGGTCATCTGTACAGATTCTGTCCTTACCGACAGGCTGGATTAAGAGGCTTCCCGTCGTATGCACCGTGCGCTAGAAACGGCGAACGACCAGCGGAGATTGAGGAGTACTTACCTACGCGCCAGAACTCGCCAACTCTACGCCAACACCGGTCACGGTCACCATCGCCTATGTGCTACCGGTCCTCCAGCCCACGTAGACCTTCAAGGCAGCCTGGTCATCGCTCTCCAAGTCCACTCCCGGAAAACTGAAGCAAGCGACCTGTGGAGGTGAGGCCGCTGATAACGTCAGTTACGAAGATCCTCCAATATGGTTTGAGAGTGATGACGGTGTATTTCCGGTAGATGGGTCCAGCAACAAAAACGGTTTTCGGTTGAGAATGGAAGGATGGGAGTTGAATGCCTTAGTCTACACCGGTGCTGATTATTCAGATAAGTCACAAGATGGTGAAAAAGCTAAACAAAGTTGTGACACAGTGGAGTGGATCGCAGATACGCACGGCAGGCGGTCACTATATTACGCCCCTTGGCAGATGCACTGCAAGACTTGAAATACGGGGCTTTATTTACGTGGCCGATTTCATTGTGCTGCCAGAATGTTCAAGGGAACTCATTATAGGAATGGATTTTTTGCGAGCTAATGGCGCCGTAATTAACATGCGTAGATCCAGCGTGTCGTTTTCGACTGAACGAGCTATACCTGTGGAGGAATCTGAGGAACGATGCCTAACTGCTCTACGCGTTGTTCATGATGACGTAACTGTGCCGCCACGCTGCAGTATAATGGTGCTCGTAGAAAATGACGCATTGTACAACCGCGAAGGCATAGCGGCTACAAATGTAGGGCTGTTTTTGAACAAAGGTGTCTGCGTAGCTAGGGGTCTTGTTCACTTGACGAAAGGCCGTGCAGATGTCCTCCTCACAAAATTCTCAAATGAACTTCAACACATCGCTCAAGGCACGGCTATTGCTTATTTACACGACTTCTGTATGGTGACTGAACTATGCAGCTTAATGACATCAACCACTCGACCAGTGACCTGCAACATCGACACATCCGTGACCGTCAATCAGAGCCTTCCGGACAGTCAAAAGAAACAGATTTACGCCTTGCTAAAAGAATTCTCTGATTGCTTTTGAAGTAAGTGTCTCGAAGGTCCAGCGCACGTCAATCACGAAACACAGAATTATAACGCAAGACGATAGGAGGCCTATATGCCAGCATCCATATCGGGTGTCACAGAAAGAACGGGAAATTATCAAGAAGCAAGTGGAGGAGATGCTTTCGGATGATGTCATCCAGCCTTCGAATAGTCCATGGGCGTCCCCCGTAGTGCTCGTTAAGAAGAAAGACAACACACTTAGATTCTGTGTCGACTACAGAAAACTGAACAGTGTAACTAAACGAGATGTTTACCCCTTGCCACGTATCGACGATACACTAGATCGGTTGCGATCCGCAAAGATTTTCTCCTCCTTAGATCTGAAAAGCGGATATTGGCAAATAGAGGTTGACGAGCGGGACCGTGAAAAAACGGCATTCGTAACACCAGATGGCCTCTACGAATTTAAAGCACTTCCATTCGGCCTCTGTTACGCACCAGCAACGTTCCAGCGAATGATGGACACTGTCCTTGCCGGATTGAAATGGCAGTCATGCCTAGTGTATTTGGATGACGTGGTGGTATTCTCTGCAACGTTTGACAAACATCTAGAACGACTACGCACAGTATTGGAAGCCATCCGGTCAGCAAAATTGACAATCAAACCCGAAAAATGCCACTTCGGCTTCGAAGACCTGCGATTCCTTGGACATGTCATTAGTTCCGATGACGGTGTTCGTCCTGATCCCGAAAAGACAGCTGCTGTTCAGAGGTTCCCTACACCCAGAGACAAAAAGTCAGTGCGTCGATTTTTGGGTTTATGTGCCTACTATAGGCGATTTGTTGAAAATTTCTCAAATATTGCGGATCCTCTTACAAAACTGACGAAAGACGACGTGCCCTTCACATGGGAAAGCGAACAACATAAAGCTTTTGACAAATTAAGAAAACGACTACAGTGTTCCTCAATACTTGCCCATTTTGATGAGACAGCCGACACTGAAGTCCATACCGATGCCAGCAATGTCGGCCTCGGCGCCATTTTTGTCCAGTGGCAAAATGGTCAAGAGAAAGTGTTAGCCTATGCCAGCCGCAAACTATCAAAAGCTGAGGCTAACTACTCTGCAACTGAAAAAGAGTGCCTCGCAGTCATCTGGGCAATAAACAAGTTTCGACCCTACATTTATAGTAGACCGTTCAGAGCTATCAGTGACCACCATGCTCTATGCTGGCTGGCAAATCTCAAGGACCCGTCAGGTCGACTAGCAAGATGGAGCCTCAGGCTGCAGGAGTATGACATTACGGTCGTGTACAAATCTGGAAGGAAACACAGTGATGCCGACTGCCTGTCACGCTCTCCCGTCGATCCAAGTGTGCCTGAAGAGGAAGACTTCCCGTTTCTAGGCGTTGTCGACGCATCCGGAATAGCTCAACTACAACGAGATGATCCGGATTTGCCGGCGCTTATACAACACCTGCCGGGTCTCGACGTTCAAGTCCCTCGCATATTCTCCAGAGGGCTCTCTGCGTTCTGCCTTCGAGGAAGTGTCCTTTACAGGAGGAACTTCGAACCTAATGGTGAAACGTTTTTACTAGTCGTGCCCACAACCATGCGAGAGGAAATTCTGCACGCATGCCACGACGAGCCAACATCTGGACACATGGGTGTGAGCCGAACATTCGCCAGGATTCGCCTGAAATACTATTGGCCTAAGTTGCTCGCATCAGTGCAGCGCTACGTGAAAACTTGTCGTCAATGTCAACGGCGCAAAACTCCACCCGTAAAACCAGCCGGCCTTCTCCAGCCAATAGACCCTCCAGATGCCCCATTCCAACAAGTCGGCATGGACTTCCTAGGACCTTTCCCGACATCGTGTGCAGGCAAGAAATGGATAGTCGTAGCCACAGACTATCTGACCCGTTATGCTGAGACTGACTCTCTGTACAGTGCGACAGCTGCCGAAGTCGCCAAGTTCTTTGTGAACAACATAGTGCTCAGACATGGTGCGCCCATCGTCGTTATTACGGATCGCGGCACCGCATTTACTGCAGACCTAATGCAATGCCTGATGCGCATGACGAATACCGATCACAGAAGAACAATGGCGTATCACCCTCAGTCAAATGGCTTGACCGAACGCCTCAACCAAACTCTGACCGACATGCTATCAATGTATGTCGATGTTGAACATAAACAGTGGGATGAAATATTACCCTACGTAACATTCGCATATAATACAGCCGTTCAAGAAACAACCCACGTTGCTCCTTTCGAACTAGTGTTCGGCCGAAAAGTTACCACCCCGCTGGATGCCATGTTACCACTACAGGACGAAAGCAGCTATCCACCTGACTTAGATGACTTCTTGCAAAGAGCCGAAGAAGCACGGCAACTGCAGGATACCGAATACGCCACCAACAGCACGTCGATTCTAGTCGGTACAACAAGCGACGCAGTGACGCACTTTATCATCCCGGTGACAAAGTGTGGATATGGATACCAGTGCGCCACCGCGGACTCTCTGAAAAGCTTCTTTGCCGATACTTCGGCCCTTATGAAGTACTCAACCGTATCAGCAACGTCACTTACGAAGTCAGAACCGCTGGACACGTGAATTCAAGACGCCGCAATCCCACGGAAGTGGTACACGTAGTCCGCATGAAACCCTATCATGACAGTTCGTCGAAAAAGGAGTGAGAGTGCGCATGTATCTTTTCACTGTCTTAAGCATCGGGACGATGCGTCTGAGGAGGGGGATAATGCCGCGACAGGTTGGCCACGTTCAAGTAGCCCGCCGCAATCATCGTGGCAAGAGCACAAGCAAGACCCGGCTGGCATGCGCCCGCATTCGTGCGCTCCAACAACGAGGAAGAGGAAGATAGTTGGATCTGTGCCACTCGGCTACTCGGACTTGACGACCATAGTCTTTAGAATCACGGGCACAAGTTTGCCCTGATAAATACGCTTGTTTTTTTAACCTGTCGGTCTCAGCATCACTACAATATATATATATATATATATATATATATATATATATATATATATATATATATATATATATATATATATATATATATATATATATATATATATATATATATATATATATATATACTTATCACAACCAGCAAACGTTACGGCTTGCACCGCCACCGACACTGTTGCGTAGTGCGCCAAGGTCACGGGCCACGAAGGTTGTTCGGTAGCGCGTTTTTCAGCTCGCGGCTGCTTCTGCGCAGATCTGATAGACGAGCGAATAGAATAGAGGCGTCACATTATCGCACTGGGGCCGACAGCTTAGGAACTCGAAGAGCCGAGGTGTCTTAGGACGCTCTAACGCTATCGTCTTCTCTCTGACGCATACGTCGGCTGCTTGGCGACGCGCCGCTTGGCTTTTTTTACAGGGACTGGGTGAGTCCTCACGTTAGCAACGTCCAATCAAAACCACCGCTGGCTATGGCGTCAAAATCCTCCAGTCAGGAACCGTCGCTGGGTTGCATGGACGAGTCATGTTGCCACGCATTGCGTAAGACTCGCCAGACTGGATGGCGCCGATTGCATCATAGGGCTGCTACCGGGCCCGTGGTTTGAGAGAGCTCGCCGTGCGTTGCGTATGACACACCGGCGCCGCCGGGTTAGATGGCGTATGGCGAGCTTGCTGGCTTGCCATGACACAGATTGCCTTTGCAGAGGCAATGACGTTGGGTCTGTACTACCAAGCGTAACAGCACTCCCGCCGCCAGACAATGCGCCGGAACGACAAGCTGCTTTAACTTGGCTCAGATGTCGGACGCGCTCATCCGCCAGGTCCTTCTAGGTTCGCCTCCAGGGCTAAGGGGAGATGTGGCTCTAGGCTCAGTTCCGTAAACACATTCCATTTTTTAGGACAGATCCCAGCTCCACTGGCTTGTCGCCAAAACTTGTCGAGTAGTTTCGGTAGTCTCTCTGACGATTTTTGGTCTCAGTACTTGTGGATGGTTCTGCAACTTGTCAAGAACGGTTCGACAACAGGCAACACACGACACAAGCAAGTGCCCGACAGAACTGGTGCTCTGTCGGTTACCCGACAGAACACCAGTCAAAATATATAGTACAGCATATACCTAGCTACGTGTCTATCGGAATTTCGTACCCTCTACATCAAGAGGCATATGTGGGACACACGACTCTTAAAAATGAAAACTCGAATTTTTACTCGTACACTAACGTATTGAAATAGAATACAACATAAAGTTGGCCCCTTGAGATCCCTCTGGACGAGAACGCTCAGGTAAGGCCGTGATGAGGAAGAAATTTCGCCCCGACTCGCCAGCGAAATACCGAAAGGTGGAGAAGGTACTAATTAAAGCGCATGGCTCAACGCTCTGCTTTAGCGTCTAGCTTTCCTTTCCAAGTTGTGCTGTCGGAGTAACATGCTCCACCTCAGTAACCGGCCACTTTTAGGCGACGATACTTATGCGGTACCAAGAGCTGCCCATAATGGCGACGTGGCACATCTGTGTAACTACAATAAAGGAGTCCTGATTACTCATAAAAACAAACATTTTTTTTCTTGGTTCCCAATTTTACGCTTTCCAGTAGCGGTTTCATCGAGAGCTGTTCCCGCTGCTCTCGAGTGGGAATCCTCGACAGCTCCCTCTCCCTTTCAGCCGCAGGCGAGAGAGCAGTGTCCTGTGTTACATGTGTAGATTAACGAATGGTCGGTCGGTAGTGACTACCGTGAACAGTAGGCCATCAGGCCCACGAAAAACATGTGAACATGTTGAGCCCTTTGCGCAGAACGAACTGTGTTTATTTTTTTCAAAACGGCCACCCCCGCTGTGCCAGGCTTGCACAGTTCAACACAACTATGAGCGCCGCGTGGAGGCGCTGCATTTGAGCTAACATTGTAACACTCCTCCCCTCTTATGAGGAAGACTACGGGGAGTACCTATTCACTAGTTTTCTAGTCCTCGTGCCACGTCACAACTTCGGCGTGCTAGGCGTAGGCACGACAGAGTCACTGTTCACATGCACACCACTGTTGAACGCAGTCCCGTCGCTCTCCGTGGCACAGCTACTCCCAGAGAAGTTAGTTCCAGGTAGATGTTTCTGATGAGGCACTTCCGGAACAGCTGGTGCATGGAGAAGCGGTGGCTCCAACTGTGGTGGAGCTGCAGCGATAGCAGTTTCAGGAGAGGCCAATGTTTCTGTCTGCAACGCGCAAGTGGTCGCTGTGTCGGTTTCGCAAAGTGCCATCTTCAAAACCCACACAGGCTGATGACGGAGTGACGCGCACAACACTGGCAGGCACCCAGGGTGTACCCCTGCGAAAGTTTCACGTGTACACGTCGTCACCTGGCTGCAGTGATGAAGCCTGCTGGGACCCTCTGTCAGCATACAACTTCTGCTTGAGTTGTTTTAGGAATACAGACGTCTGCAGGCTTGGCCTTAGGACATCCAACGGAGTCTTGAACATTCTTTCCATCAAGAGTTCACACGGTGGCCAACCTGTCACTTCATGTGGTGTGGTCCTATAGTACAACAGAAACCTGGAGATCTGCGTTTGGAACTTTCCAGAACCAGACTTTTTCAGTTTGTTCATCACAGTTTGAACAACTCGTTTAGCTGCACCGTTTGAGGCAGGGTGGTACGGTGGTACAAGCATGCGGCGTATTCTATTTCGAGTTAAGTACTCAAGGTACTGGGCACTGGTGAAGGCAGGGCCATTGTCGGAAACTATGACATTAGGCAGGCCATGCTGAGCGAATGCAATTCTCAATGCAGAAATAGTAGCTTCTGCAGATGTGGAAGACACAGGAAAGACTTCTATATACTTTGAGAACGCATCCACAATAACCAAGAATGTGCGACCTAGAAATGGTTTCCAAAATTATTGTGAAGCCTTGACCAGGGTCGCTGTGGAAATTGTCACGGCGTCTGCTGAACCGGCTGTGCAGCTCGATGTTGAGTCTGGCACGTAGGGCAGCTCTTCACGCTGTTGGCAATGTCATTGTCAATGCCTGGCCACCAAACATGGCTCCTGGCAATCATCTTGCTTTTCTCGATACCCGGGTGGCTGGCATGAAGAACACAAAGAACTTGGGCCTGCAATGACTTTGGGATCACTACTCTTGATCCCCAGAGTAGCAACCCTCATGGGGACTGAGTTCTGAGCTTCTGGTATTGAAAGCGTTACACTCTGGTCCTACTGGGAGGCTTTCTCCTTTCAGAACAGCAAGAACAACATGGCCCAGAAATGGATAATTTCGTGTGGCTTGGGCCACAACACCTGGTGAAAGGAGTCTCTGATATGCCTCCTCTAGCAAGAAGATTGCAGCAGGTCGTGGTAATGCAGTAGTGTCAGTTGGGAAAGGCATGAGAGCATCAGCGTGGCCGAGCTATTAGCCAGGCTTGTATACAAGTTCGTACTTGTAATCAGAAAGCTTCAGAGCCCACCTGACCACTCAAGGCGAAGCTTGCACGGGAACGGGCTTGTTGGCAACCATCAGTCCAAGAAGTGGCTTGTGGTCAGTGTGTGCTTCGAATCAGATGCCCCACAAGTATTGGTGGAACCGATCCACACCAAACACTAAAGCCAGTGCCTCCTTGTCGAGTTGACTGTAGTTTTGTTCTGCTTTTGACAAGCTCCTCGAGGCAAATGCAATGGGATGTTCCTGGCCATCAGCATCTTTGTGCACCAGAACTGCACCTATATCATGAGGTGATGCGTCACAGCTGAGGCAAAGAGGCCTGGCAGGGTTGAAATGCACAAGAACTGGACCTGATGTCACCAAGTGCTTGCAGGCAGTGAATGCATAATGTTGTTCTTGTCCCAACTCCCACTTCTTCCCTTCACAAAGAAGCAAGTGCAGTGGACGAAGGAGTTACGAAAGATTGGGTAAGAAGCGCCTATAGAAGTTGACAAGTCCCAAGAAACTCTGAAGTTCTCTGACATCCTGAGGCACAGGAGCATGCAGAATGGCTGCTACCTTGTCAACATTCGGGGAAAGGCCTTCCTTGCTGATGATGTGCCCGAGATACTCAACTTGTGGCTCGAAAAAGTGGCATTTTTCAAGTTTCCGCTTTAGGCCAGATTCCTGAAGCTTGCTAAGCACAGCACGAAGGTTGCGAAGGTGCTCAGCATCATTTGCGCCAGTCACAAGAATGTCGTCGAAATAGACCGCTACATGTGGCAGTCCCTCGAGTAGGTTCTCCATCTCACGCTGAAATATGGCAGGAGCAGATCAGACGTCAAAAGGCAACCGGGTGTACTGAAATAACCCCATATGCGTCTAAATGGTGACGTATTCCCTAGAGGCCTCGTGAAGGACAACTTTCTTGTACGCATCTCGCAAATCCAACTTTGAGAATTTCTCACCTCCAGCAAGCACAGTCCACAGGTCCTCAATCCTTGAAATGGGGCACTGCTCCACTGTTGCCACTGGGTTTATGGTGACACCAAAGTCTCGACAGATTCTGATGCGTCCATTCCTTTTGGTCACAGGAACAATAGGTGCAGCCCACTTTGCTGTCTTGCCTGGAACAAGAATGGAATATCTTCTTAGTCTATGGATTTCTTGAGTCACTTCATCTGTCAAGGCATACGGCAGTGGCCGGGGCTTGAAGAATCGAGGCGGAGCATCTAAAGGAACATGTAGAGAAGCTTCAGCACCCTTGAATGTTCCCAGGCCTTCTTCGAACACTTCGGCGTAGTCTTGGACTAGGTGTTTGACGTCGGAAAGTGCGTGGATGTTCAGTTCAACGTCGGAGACGCCGATGCCCAGCTCACGCATCCAGTTGCGTCCAAGAAAAGTGGGCGATCTGTCTCTAGTCAGAAAAATAGATAGGTCGGCCTCCTTGCATTGAAACTTCACGATGATGTCCGGTTTGCCCTGAACCTTTTTTTTAGTTCCGCGGAATAGCTTCGGAGAAGCACTTGTGACGGCTTCACAGGAACCGAAGACAAAAGCTGAAGAAGACGCGACTTGGCCATGACGGAGACACTTGCCCCCGTGTCCACTTTCATGCGGAGCGGCTTGCCGCAAACGTCAACAGTGACGGTGAAAGGCGGAGGCGGCGTGGCGTAGTTGACCGGTCACATGTCAGAAACTATGTAAGATTGAGTGGTAGCGGCGTCCTGCTTGAGTACAGTATTAACACGATGACGGTTACTCGACGACAGTGAACTGCAAGCCGAGAACAAATGTGCCGTCGTAGGGCTGTTGCTTTGGGCTTGGCTGTCCCTTCGTCTCGAATTGTACACCTTCGCCAAATGACCTCGTTTGTGGCACCTTCGCCAAATGACATCGTTTGTGGCAGTAATTGCAGATTGTCTTCACATGCTTGCATTTTGATGAAAGATGTCCGTCCCCCCAGCGGTAGCAGGTGACGCCCCCAGAACCTGACGAGACACAGTGAGTCGAGAAAGCACTGCTTGTGTTCGCTTGCGCTATCTCACCTGCGTCCTTTTTTGATGTTTCCATTGCCAGGTCGGTCTGCACGGCATCGTCGAAGGTGAGGTCCGGTTTTTCTAGAAGTCTTGTCTGGACATCCACTATGTTTATGCCACACACTACGCGTTCGCGGAGCGTGTCTTCGAGTTCAGCTCCGGAGCTGCAGTGCTCGGACAGGCTTTTTAGGGCTGCGATGAAATTGCTGACGGATTCCCCTTCCGCGCGAACGCGCACGTTCAAACGAAAACGCTGCACGACGCCTGAGGGCTTCGGACATTAATGGCTTCCAAGAACTTGAAGAATCTCGTCCAGCGTCTTGTCACCGGGTTTGGCGGGCTTGACCAAATTGCAGAGCAAAGAATACGTTTTCTGCCCGCAGCAGCTGATAAACACAGCAGTAATCTTGTCTGGGGCGACAGTTGTTACATGTGTAGAATAACGGATGGCCGGGCGGTAGTGACTACCGTGAACAGTAGTCCATCAGACCCGCGAACAACATGTGCCCTTTGCCCAGAACGAACTGTGTTTATTTTTTCCAGAACAGTTACCCCCCGCTGTACCAGGCTTGCACAGCTCAACACAACTATCAGCGCCGCACGGGAGCGCTGTATTTGAGCTAACATTGTAACATTCTCCTCGCTCTCACCCAATGGCGCCCTGTCGTCTCCTCTGCCGACAGAGACGGCGGCGTTCGCTTCAGTGACGGGCAGCACGAGTGACTCACCCGGAGAATTTTCTGCCCGAGGCTCGCTCGACGACTGGTCGCCAAAATTACGCATCTCGGCTGCTTCTGCAGGAGGTGTTTCACTACATTGAACAAGATCAAGTTCCTGCGAAAACTTCTGCACTTGCGATGACGTAAAGGCAACGCCTGCTAAGTTAAAGAAGAATAATTTACCCTGCTCTTTGAAAAGCTGATCAGAGTCATTCGAAAAAAGATAACGAAAACGATCGGAAAGCACGACAGGCACAGCCACTTCGATGCGAAGCTTACCGAAAGGGCCCTTAATGTCAAACGTAGCTATTGCCCAGACAACACAAACACAACCTCAGGACGTCATCAGTATGCTTTCGTGCGGACAATATGACGCCCTCAGAATGTCCTCTTATGGTACTAGAATGGCACTAATCCCGTCCCCTTGTCCGTACACATAACAACCTCTGCACATCCTCAATACAACACTTCAGGACTTTTTCAGTATATTTTCAGAACAACGATTGTGTGGCCGGTTTGGTACTGTGGGCAGTGATACTACATAGGATTTACTTCTTTTCTTGATATTTCCATACATCAAAAGAAAAACACCTGCGAGGTCTCGTGTATATATACTGTATTAATCAACAGACAGGTGACAAAACAAACAAAGCTTGTTGACTGAAATTTATTTAACAGTAATTAATCACAACTGACAGTTTTGTCAGGCATTCGAGTCCGCGTATAGTCTGAAAAAAGAAAAGCAGTATCAAGGCAGTCAACACAGGTCAATCAACTACGTTTGTAATCTTCCTCAGAAGTTTGACACAGTGTCTTCTACGTGTATCGCGCTCAATGCACTCATTAGTGTTAGAGGCTCCGCTCTGACAGCCTATCAGTACACTCGACACGGGCGTTGTCTTGACTTGCCCGAGGTCAAGCCATGTGTCAGATGCAGAAGTAGATCCTTCCACGTTGGCACCATGCTGCTTCGAAGCACAATTGATATCTGGTGTTCCAGGCTGCTTCGAACCACACCTCGCCGCGGTCGGCTGGTGACAATGCATCAATGATCAGTCTGAACGTTGTGCAGCCCAGTGCACCCATCAACACGGCAATTTACCAGGCGTCACCACGTAGGACTCACACATATCTCACTTTTAATTATGCACACAAACAACAAAGGCCACGAACTTCCACTAGTACACTGCACCTTCCCTGACAGGGCCGCCGCTGCCATTTTGACAGTCAGTTGGCTTGGAATGGCTTGGCTACTTGACTATCTAAAACGGTGCCACATAGTCAACTGTTGCCAGCTGCTAGTTTGTTATTACGCGTTACAGTGGCGTATAATGACTAATTTAAGGCGGTGACATTTGGGAACACACTGTTTCAAATGGACATTTCGCAATACCAGGTTCGATACCTAAGCCAATTATTTACGCGTGTCTCATTAGGCGAAACGCGTAATTTGAAATTTTTCTGCCAAAAAAAGAAACAAACGAGGCGAAAATATACAATAACTTTATGACTGTATGAAACGAACGTGTGAAGAAAGTTTTCACATATTGTGACGACGCGAGATTGACGGGCACACAAAGCGCCTCAAACAAATACGATTTATCGATCGCAGGAAACAGACTGCAACGACTTCTTCGTCTTTTTCCCTCGGCCAAGGACACTCGCGCTGCTTCGTTGTCCTCACCACTGGTACATACGCGCGGCATTATTCCCCTTTAAAAAACATCGTCCCGAAGTTAAACGTTTGAGAAGCAAGGCGAAACCAAAACTGCACAGTTAGTCACTGAAAGTAGGGCTTCATCCGAAGCACGTGGACAATTTCTGGTGAATGTCTGCGCCGCTTTGAACCCTGCACGCCGTCCGGAACAACCTCGTAGTTGACGTCACTAATGCGTCGCAGAACCTTGTAGGGTCCGAAGTATCTTCGCAACAGCTTTTCGGAGAGCCCACGCTGACGAACAGGTGTCCAGACCCATACTTTGTCGTCCACGTTGTATATGACGGGTCTGTGCCGGAGGTTGTAATACTCGGCATCGTCGTCTTGCTGTTTGGTGATTCGCAACCGTGGCAAGTTGTCTGGCTTCTTCTGCTAGCTGGGTAAACTCTTCGGCGTCTGTCTCATTGCCATCATTTTCATGAGGAAGCATTGCGTCTAACGTTGTTGTAACCTCGCGTCCGTAAAGGAGACTAAAGGGTGTCTTCCGAGTGGTCTCTTGACGAGCCATGTTGTACACGAACGTGACGTAGGGCAAAATTATGTCCCAGTTCTTGTGCTCTACATCTACGTACATGCTTATCATGTCAGCCAGGGTCTTGTTGAGGCGTTCGGTGAGCCCGTTGGTCTGGGGATGATACGCCGTTGTCTTCCTGTGAGCTGTACCACTTAGTCGAAAAATGGTGTCCAAAAGCTCGGCCATGAACGCAGTACCTCTGTCGGTGATGACTATTGCGGGAGCACCGTGTCTTAAGACGATGGCTTCGATGAAAAATTGCGCCGCTTCAGCTGCCGTTGCCCGTGGCAGAGCGCCTGTCTCTGCGTATCGGGTCAGGTAATCCGTGGCGACGATTATCCAATTGTTTCCAGTGGCAGACTTTGGGAAGGGGCCCAGAAAATCCGTGCCAATTTGTGCAAACGGTGTCGCCGGCACTCGGACAGGCTGCAGCAAGCCAGCTGGTTTGATGGATGGTGGCTTGCGGCGCTGGCAATCTAGACATGCCTGCACGTAAGTTTTGACAACTTCGGCAAGTCTTGGCCAGTAATAGTTCTGCCTTATCCTCGCCAATGTTCTTGCGTAACCCAAGTGACCAGCAGTAGGTTCGTCGTGACAGGCTTGCAGTACCTCACGGTGAAGCGAAGAAGGAACGACGAGCAAGTAGCTGCTGCCAGTGGGTGAAAAGTTTCTCTTATAAAGAACGTCATTTCGCAAGCAGTACGACGGCAGCCCTCTCGCAAATAACTTCGGAACGCTATTCGCTCGCCCTTTTAGGTAATCTATAAGTGGTAGCAGCTCAGCATCGCCACGCTGCTGTTGAGAAAAGGGGGCAGTGTCCACAATTCTGAGAAAGGCCGTGTCGTCATCGTCGTTGTCCGGGGATGCCGTCTCAACAGGAGACTGAGAAAGACAGTCGGCATCGGTGTGTCGTTTTCCCGACTTGTAGGCAACAGTGAAGTAAAATTCTTGGAGCCGAAGACTCCATCGTGCAAGGCGGCCAGACGGATCTTTCAAGTTGACTAACCAACAGAGAGAGTGGTGATCGCTGATAACAGTGAATGGGCGGCCGTACAAATAAGGACGAAACTTCAGGACTGCCCATACCATTGCAAGACATTCTTTTTCCGTCGTAGTGTAATTAGCTTCAGCTCGTTACAGCGTCCTGCTGGCGTAGGCGATCACGTTTTCGTTGTTGTCCTTCGACTGTACGAGCACTGCTCCAAGACCCACATTACTAGCATCTGTATGAAGTATTGTCGGCGCGTCTTCATCGAAGTGGGCCAGCACGGGGGGTGTTTGCATTCGCTGACGAAGCTCGTGAAATGCCTGCTGTTGGTCTTCGCCCCATCTGAAGGGGGTATTTTCCCGAGTAAGCTGTGTCAATGGCCATGCGATGCGCGAAAAAGTAGCAATAAACCGCCGGTAATAGGCACAGAGTCCTAAAAAACGTCGCACTGATTTTTTGTCTGATGGCATCGGGAAGTTTGCCACGGCGGCAATTTTATCCGGGTCGGGTCGGATCCTTTGGCTGCTCACGACGTGACCAAGGAATTGAAGTTTGTGGAAGCCGAAGTGGCACTTTTCTGTTTTTAGAGTAAAACCAGCCAAGCGTATTGCTTCAAAAACTGCTTCGAGCCTTCGTAAGTGTTCCTCGAAAGTCGCCGAAAAGACAATCACGTCGTCGAGGTACACCAAGCAGGTTTGCCACTTAAGTCCCGACAGAACCGTGTCCATGAGACGCTGGAATGTTGCTGGTGCCGAACACAAACCGAAAGGAAGAACCTGAACTTCATAAAGTCCGTCGTGCATAACAAAGGCGGTATTCTCACGGTCTCTCTCATCCACTTCAATTTGCCAGTAGCCGCTTTTTAAGTCCATAGACGAAAAGTAGCGTGCGTTTCGTAGTCTATCCAATGAATCATCAATACACGGAAGAGGGTAGACGTCCTTCTTTGTGATCTGATTAAGCTTACGGTAGTCGACGCAGAAACGCAAGCTACCATCCTTCTTTTTGAGGAGTACTATAGGTGATACCCAAGGACTGTTAGATGGCCGAATAACACCATCTTCTAGCATCGTTTTCACCTGTTTTTGAATTGCCTCACGCTCCTTTGGGGTGACTCGATAAGGATTTTGCCGGATGGGTCTGGCATCGGAATCCGTGATGATGCGGTGTTTCGTCAGTGCCGTTTGACCAACTCTTGATGTGGATGAGAAGCAGCCGTGGAACTTGTTGATCAGCGTGAGAAGGCGGTCTCGCTCAATGGGAGATAACATTGGACCAACGTCGACAGGTGTCGGTGTAGTGATAGTAGACGCTGCTGCTTCCTCCACAAAATTACAATCTTCTGTTTGCGATAGTTCGTCAAAATAGGCAATAGCCGTGCCTTTAACTATGTGTCGGCGTTCTCTGCTGAAATTTGTGAATAGCAGTTCAGCGCATCCGTCAATAACAGTGATGACAGCCCTGGCAACAGAAATGCCGCTAGTGAATGCGAGCTTCTTGATGTGTTCAGCGATGCCAGTACCATTTTGTAATTTGTCACAGTGCACGAATACGAGAGAACAACTTCGTGGCGGCAGTATGACGTCGTCATCGGCAATACGGAAGCGAGGTGGCTGGTGTTCCTTATCTGTAGCAGTCTCCGAGCTTACAGTGAACGTTACGCTTCTGACACGGATGTCAATCACAGCCCCATATTCGCGCAAGAAATCCATTCCCAATATGAGCTGTTTACAGCACTCGTGGAGAATGACGAGTATGGCGACAAAGGTGGAACCAGCAATGAAGAGTCGGGCCGTGCACTTTCCAACCGGTGTCATCAACTGACCTCCTGGAGTTCTTATATTGGGTCCCTGCCATGGCATTTTCACCTTCCTTATTCTTTCGGCTAGCTGTAGGCTTAATATAGAAAAGTGGGAGCCAGTGTCCACAAGAGCCATCATTTGGTGGCCATCAATGTGAACGACGAGGTCAGCGCTGATAACGTCGGTTACGTCGGCAGTTGTCTCACTCGTCGAATTAGTCGTTGCTGTCGTCTTCTTCGGTATCGATGGCTTCGAGCTGTCATTTGTCTGCAATGGGGGCTGTTCGGAATTTCGAATATTGGCAACCCCACCCCCCGAGGTCGCTGCGTCTAGTTTCCCCGTCGCGGGCTAGGGGACCTGCCCCTGGTGACGTCGGCAAAACTGCGACGATTAGGTGAACTGGGCCGCGCAGGAGATGGAGAACGTGATCTGGGCATTACTGGATTCTGCGGCGGTGTGTTCACAGGGGCGTAGTTGTACATGCGTTGATCGTCGTACGCAATGTAATCAGGGTTGCGAGGAAATCTTGAGTACTGAGCGTCGCGATAACGGCAAACTCTGTAGACGTGCCCAGCTTCGCCACAATGAAAGCATACAGGTCGATGGTCAGCGGCACGCCACAAATTGGTTTTCCGACGCTGGTAGGTAAGTGGAGACTCACTATTGGGCCACTTTGTGGGGCCAAGTTGTGGGGCATGTTGGTTATACGGCATTCGTCTTGTCGGAGGAATCGGTGAGGTTGCGAAAGTGGTCGGTGCTGACAGTGGCTCTGTTTGCAGGGTTGGTGGTGGTCCAGTCATTGGAGTCTGCTGTGCTGAAGGCGCGACGACGGGGCGTCGGACTGCATCAGCATAAGTAAAATGTCGTCGCACATTATTATAGCCGGATGAAGAGAAAGCCTGGCGGACCTCATCCCGGACAACATCAGCGACAAAAGACAATGCCGGCGTCGGTTCAGTTGCTGGAATTAAACCAAGCTGCCGAAGCTCCTCCCTCAAAATCTCCCGGATGACTTCCCGCAGAGGCCTGTCGTTGTCGCAGAGGCTCGCCGCAGTCCTAACAGGGCTACTCGCTCGAAAATTGACCGGGTTCTGCTGGCGGTACCGTTGCTGTAGGGCCCGTTCAATAGCTGTGGCTTCTCTCGTGAACTCAGCTGCTGCTGTTGGCGGATTTCTCACAAGCCCAGCAAACAGTTGCTCCTTCACGCCTCGCATTAGATACCGTAGCTTCCTGTCTTCCGGCATCTCGGGATCCGCCCTGCCGAAAAGACGGGTCATGTCCTCGGCGAACATAGCGACGCTCTCGTTTGGTTTTTGAATTCGAGCTTCCAAGAGACGTTGCGCATTCTCCATTCTGTCAAGACTACTAAAGGTGTCAGTCAGCTGATTGCGGAAGTCGTCCCACGTAGCCATGCTTCTTTCCCTGCTGATGTACCACGTCTGGGCGTTGTCTTTCAGGTAAAAGTACACATTCGCGAGCTTGTCTTCTGGGGTGGCCCACTGGTTGTACTTCGCGCAGCGTTCTAACTGGTCCAGCCAGTCTTGTGCATCTTCATAGGTCTCACCATGAAAGCAGTCAGGAATCTTGGGATTCTGAAGTGTCATGTGCGATGTAGCTGCAGTGGCCATGGTGGTTGAAGGAGGCAAGCGATTGCTGGCAGTTTCTGGAAAGGGATTGAGCTCGGGAGCTAGGCCTCGCAGACGGCGGCTGGAACGGTGGACTGGTGTGTCGACGGGTGGTAGTGATTCCGGGCTTGAATGTCGGGTCCGCGAAGGGGTGCCAAGCATGAAGACGTACCCAGCACCTCCACCAGTGTGACGACGCGATATTGACGGGCACACAAAGCGCCTCAAACAAATACGATTTATCGATCGCAGGAAACAGACTGCAATGACTTCTTCGTCTTTTTCCCTCGGCCAAGGACACTCGCGCTGCTTCGTTGTCCTCACCACTGGTACATACGTGCGGCAATATGAAATGCACCTATTTGGTGCGCAAAGGTCTTGAGGAATTATATCTAAGTGCTCAGTGCAATAATCTGTCATTCCCAAAAGGTCCTTGACAGGACCTTTTCCAGACCAATTGTTGTCCTCAGAAAGCACTCGAAAAAACGTTTGAACCGGCGCTCGTTTGTTGCTTTGTTCTCTCCAAAACGTCCTTAAAAGTACTTTTCCGGGATAAATTGTTGTCCTCAGAAAGCACTTGAAAAGACGTTTCTGGGTCAAACCAGCTTGTGTCGCCCTCAGTAAGTACTAAGGCCAATGAGAACTGTGCGAGGATGACTGTACCATATGAGGACGACCTCAGGACATCGAGTGTTGTCTGGGTGGTTGTCACACCGGTCCCGTTAATTAGGGAGGCGATCGCCGGGCTAATTCCAAGGCCCGAAGTATCGGCCCCCCGAACCGCACCACGAAAGCGTGGACAATTTAGAAGTGGTCCTTTTTGGCGCGCCAGTGGACGCCGGCTGTGGCCCAAAGAACAAGCCAGAGCCGAGAGTTGATAAACAAAACAGAATGATATTCTCAATAATGGCAGATCGAAAACAATACACAAGAATGCACACTCCACAATAGTTGCATACAATATGTCACCAATCAAACAACGTACTACACAGTACAATCAGCCACACTTGAAACAACGGACACAGGCAACAATACGCACTACAATGCAGTCGCATGCATTGAACAACCAAGACACTTAAAGACTAAACAGATAGGAAACCTATTCCGTCCAAAGTTCTTAGAACAAAAGTCTGGATGATACTCTTCCGAGAATCACTCACTCAAAGTTCAGCGTTGTTGTCGTTCCGCTGCCCTCGAAGTTTCTCTTCCAGGAAACCTCGCCGAAGTTTCTCTTCCAGGAAACCTCGCGTCTTCAATTGGCCACTCTCCAAGCTTCAAACTTCTTCGCCGGAAACACGTCGGCTCCACACGCAGCTGTTGCCACGCGTCTTCGCTCGATAGCGGTAAACACACACTCTTGCCTGTAGCTCGAGTCGTCACCCCTCAGGTGGAAATCCTCTTCTTCTCCTGCTTTGTCTCCACGGACAAAACCTTCGCCGACTACCCGGCGGAGTCCCTACGTGTTCTGGCGCTAACTTCCGTCTTCTCCTGATCTCTCACCTCGGCTGCTCGATTAAATACCCTCCGCGCGAGATTCCAGAAGGTTCTCGTCATTTCGTCGGCGCGATACGCAGCGAAGTTTGGGGAGAGGGCGAGACGGTTCGAATGCTGGCCGCGACAGATGACTCAACCCGGCTTCAACCACACCCCTTTCCATCTAGAAAGTTCGAGTGCTTGCTCGGCCGCCGTTGTGGGGTGAGGAGGTTCGTCGGCATCTAGAAAGTTCGAGTGCTTGCTCGGCCGCCGCTGTGGGGTGAAGAGGTTCGTCAGCGAATCTACGCTTCCGAGGGAGGGAGTCGCGCCCGGGGAGTCTGGATGTTTGTTTTCCTTTTTTTTATCGTTGACCTCGCGGTGTCACTCCGGCGTTTCATCGCGAGGAGTTGGCGGCGCGCTCTTTTTGAGCGCTCGTTCTGTGACACTGCCCCCCACTTTAAGAATATTATCTCATAATATTCAAAACCACACAAACGAGCACGAACAGTCACCACACACTCTCACAGATTGTAATACAATCCGTCGCTCATGACACTTCACATTCACAATAGATCACTCAATACAACTGTACATTGTAATTCAATTCCACAACACATGAAATATAGCCACAGGTACATGAATGCAACACTCCATCACATATTCCAAACAATACAAATGTACAAAGTTCTCTCATTACAACAATTGTACAATACTATACATCACGTCACAGCACATACACTCCGACACTTGTGACACAGGATAGCACAATAACAACACAGCCTATTACATTCACTGCTGTCAGACCCTTCCAAAACATTCAAACTCGGCTAAGGTAGTCGGCACGAACGTTCTCAGTTCCCTTGATGTGCTCGACTCGGAATTGATACTCTTGCAGAAGCAAGCTCCACCTCAACACTCTGCTGTTGAGCTGTTTAGCCTGTTTTATGTATTGGAGTGGCTGGTGATCAGTCTGGACCAAGAAAGGAACTCCGTAGAGATAAATATTAAACTTCTGTATCCCCCACACCAGGGCTAGACATTCTCTTTCGATGGTGCTGTAGGATGATTCTCGGGGAAGTAGTTTGCGACTGGCGTATACTATAGGATGGAGGGTCCCTTCGTGTGACTGCAAAAGCACAGCCCCGAGGCTGGTGTCGGAAGCGTCGCTGCGGAGGATGAATTCCTTGGTTAAGTCTGGGAGGCGGAGCACGGGAGGGTTCGAGATGCATTCCTTGAGTTTCGCAAATGCTTTCTCGTGTGTCGTCGTCCATTTTACTAAGTTGCTTTCACCCTTCTTGATCAGTTCTGTGAGAGGGGCGCTGATCTCTGCATAATTTGGAATGAACTCCCGGTAATAGCTGGTCAATCCGAGAAAAGCGCGCACCTGTCGCTTCGTCTTTGGGGCGGGTGCAGCTTGGATTTTGTCGAGAGTCTTTCCCAGTGGAGCTAGCATGTTTTGTCCAATGTGATGACCAAGGAAATCAATCTCATTCATTCCCAACTCACACTTGCTCGGTCTCACGGTCAACCCGGCAGCCTGAATTCGAGTGAAGAGTTGTCTGAGAGTGGATAGGTGTTCCTCCCAGGTCGTGCTTGTTATGAGTACGTCGTCGTAGTAATGTTCAACGCCCGGGATTCCCTCAGTGACTAGTCGCATCAGCCTGGCGAACACGGCGGGTGCCGTTTTGATCCCGAAAGGCATGTAGCAAAACTGGTAGAGACCGGATTTTGTCGAAAACGCAGTCTTAGGTTTCGACTGCTGCGAGAGTGGGATTTGCCAGTAGCCCTTAACAAAATCTAACTTAGAGAAGTATCTTTTGTTTGTGGCACTGGCAAAAACGGCATCTGCTCTAGGCATGGGCTCTGCATCTGCTATTATGAGCTTGTTCAGGTGCCGGAAATCGACTACAAACCGCTTGGTTTTGTCCGGTTTGTCCACAAGCAACACTGAAGAATTATAGGGCGATTTCGAGATTTCAATTATGCCCAGTGTTTTCATTTGCTGTACCTCGGCCTCGATGTCCTTAGTCGTAGCAAAAGGTAACGGGTACTGTTTGATGTGGACTAGGGACTCCGTCAATGTCTCGAGGTGGCACTCCACCCAATCCGTCTTGCCCGGGACGTTCGAAAATATTTTAGAGTGCGCTGTCATGGTTTTCTCCAACGCCTCCTTTTGTTTGTCCGTCAAACTTGGGCAGATCTTGACGTCAGTAATCCCTTCTGTCTGCACGAACTCCGGCACCGGTAGTTCCTGTTCATCTCCATTGTCAATAACCCCTACGATGACTTGGCATTGGTGTGGCGCATCCCGGTTCGTTTCCCGCTCCGCAGACTTCTTCAGCAGATTGGCATGGAAAATTTTCGGCCCGCTCGGCGTCTTTATGGAGTAATCGAAGTCCCCAATTGTCGCCTGTACTTCGAAGGGCCCTTTTCAATGCAGCAAGAGTTTATTTTTGTCAGTTGGGAGCAGGATGAGCACCTTATCCCCTGGTTGGAACATTCTATCCCTTGATTTTTGATTGTAGTGCTTAGCGTAGCGTGCTCCCGCCCTTCGGAGTTCTTCGTGAGCTAGACGGCACGTCTTTTCTAGACGATTTCGGAGATCCAATACGTACTGGTAGGTTGTCTTCAGCTCATCGTCCAGCTCTTGGTTCGTCCAGACTTCCTTTAAGATCGCCAGGGGTCCCCGGACGTGTCGGCCGTACAGTAGCTCGAACGGTGAAAAGCCGAGACTTGCCTGGGGAACCTCTCTGTACACAAACAGCAACGGACCGAGGAATCTGTCCCAGTTTTTTGGTTTCTCCGCACACATTCGTTTAAGCATAGTCTTCAGGGTGCCATTAAATTTTTCCACCATCCCGTTGGCCATCGGGTGATAAGGGGTGGTATGGAGTTGGCGCGCTGATAGAAGTCGTGCCACTTCCTTCATTAGCTCTGACGTGAAATTCGAGCCCCGATCACTTAGGATTTCCCTCGGTACCCCGAAACGGGAGAACATCTCAACGAGGGCTTCTGCGACTCGTTCGGTCTCTATGCCAGGTAGTGCAACTGCCTCCGGGTAGCGCGTGGCGCAATCGACAAGCGTCAGGATATAGCGGTTTCCTTGACCGGATGGAGGTCTGATAGGGCCTACTATATATATAGCTACCCTTTTAAAGGGGATGTCTATGACGGGAGACTGGCCGAGTGACACGTGTGGCACCCTTCCTTTTGGCACAGTTCGCTGGCCGATATCGCAAGACGCCACGAACCTCTTCACGTCGGCTGTGACACCTGGCCAGAAGAATTTTTCCTGAATTCTGTCCTTGGTTTTCTCGGCTCCCAGGTGCCCAGCCATTATCCCATCGTGGGCTAGCTTCATAACAGCCTCTCGGCGGTTCTTCGGCACCAAGAGCTGTCGTATCCGTCGACCACTCCACTCCGTATAGTACCTGTAGAGCAGTCCATCTTCCTGCTTGAACATTATCGCGCATTCACTATTACGGCACCTGAGGTACTTGTCGATTTGTGCAAAGCAGGGCTTTAACGACTCGTCCTTGATTTGTTCCTCGGCATAGCTGAAACTCGGGTCCTCCTCGGAATTGGGTGCAGGGAGGGGCTGGAATGGCTTCGACTGGGCTTTGGTCTGTGCTCGGGTCGCAACTGCGACTACGTCCTCGTCGGCCGTGTCTGGTTGGTTGTGAGGGTTTGCAATCGATGGTGGATCGATCTCTGGGTCCTCTTCAAGTGGTTCAGGTTGGTCCGGCAGACGGGCGCCCTCGATGTTCCCCACGATTACGTCATACAATGGATCATCCATGCAGAAGGCAGAAACAGTTCCACTGTAGAAGGGCGTCTCGATCTTGACCTTGGCCTCAGGCAGCCTCATGACCGAACGGTCGACGGTGTAAATCAGGCTGGTCTGGCCCGTGAGTTCATTATCGCGGACTAGGTCTCTTCGTACTATTACAGTGGAGCACCCAGTGTCTCTTAAAACGTCTACACGCCTTCCCGCCACTTTTCCAGCCATCACGGCATTCCCTTTGTAGCACCTGTTTGCTGTTTTGTCATTATAGCACCCACAATAGGGATTTTCTCCCCATTTTCAACTTTACGAATCCATCGGTGAAGTCATCAACGGTTTTTGGTGCCACTTGTGCACAGGATACCTGGTGAGTTTGACTCGCTCCGTTACGACATGCGCCTGCCTTGTGCCCAGTCAGACCACATTTGAAACATTTTACAACCGTGGGACTCGTGAAGTTAGTTCGGCAGTGGTTAGCACGGTGCTCCACTCGGTTACACAGAAAACATCACGGAATGCTCTCCTGTGCACGCTTCTTTTCTTCGGGAGCCGATTTCTTCGAATCTTCGGGACAATCCTTCTTGACCTTGACCAAATTAGTGCCACCTTGCGCTTCCAAGAATTGATCAGCTAATTCAAGCATGTCCTCAAGTGACTTAGCTTTCCTCTCTTTCAAGTACAGCGACAGGCTCGGGTGGCAACTAGTAAGAAATTGTTCTCTAATTAGGAGCTCTCTAAGTTCATCGTACTCCTGCGCTGTCCCTGAAAGTTCAATCCATCTGTCGAAATAATGGCAAAGTCGGGCGGCATACTGCGTAGCCGTCTCACCATCAGCTGGCTTCCCTGTCCAAAATCGGTCCCGGAATCCTTCCACAGTAAATCTAAATCGCTTCAGCAAAGCAGCTTTCACCTTTGCATAGTTGGCTGCATCGGTCGGCGTCAGCCTACCGTACACACTGAGCGCTTCACCACTCAAGCAAGTACTCAAAGCAGTTGCCCATTGATGTTCCGGCCAATTCTGGCTCCTTGCAATCGTCTCAAATCTGTGAAGGTACGCGTCAAGGTCGTCCTTCCTTTCATCAAACGCTACGAGCAGCTTGCTTGGGTTCAAGCGGAAGCCATGATCTTCCCGTTCGCTGCTTTCAACTCTAGCTAGGACGGTAAGTTCACTTCGCTGTTGCAAACGGAGCCGCTCGAGTTCCATCTCGTGCTGCCGCTGCCTTTCCCTTTCCTCTCTTTCTTCTTTCAGCTGTCGCTCCTTTGCCTCTATTTCTTCCTTCAGCTGTCGCTCCTTTGCTTCTCTTTTTTCTCTCGCCCTTTCAGCTGCCAACCTCTCTCGTTCCAACTCAGCTGCTTTTTCTTCCTTGGCTCTCTCTTTTTCTTCTTTTTCCTTCTGGGTGACCCACTTCTGTAGTTCGGCGCCAGAAAGACCCATCTTCTCACCAAGAGCGACTAACTTTTCGAGATCCATTGTGTCTCGCAAATAAAACCTTGCCGCGTGCAAAAAGTATCTGCCTAAATCAGTCTATAGGAACACTCCACTGCACTCGTTAACGAGAACACAGAGCAACACACAAAATCATTCCGATAGCACTATCAACAACTCGAGGCTCTTTCTCACTAATTTGGACACACTGTGCACCAAAAGGTCCTGTCGCGGACGGCAGATTAATTGTCACACCGGTCCCGTTAATTAGGGAGGCAATCGCCGGGCTAATTCCAAGGGCCGAAGTATCGGCCCCCCGAACCGCACCACGAAAGCGTGGACAATTTAGAAGTGGTCCTTTTTGGCGCGCCAGCGGACGCCGGCTGTGGCCCAAAGAACAAGTCAGAGCCGAGAGTTGATAAACAAAACAGAATGATATTCTCAATAATGGCAGATCGAAAACAATACACAAGAATGCACACTCCACAATAGTTGCATACAATATGTCACCAATCAAACAACGTACTACACAGTACAATCAGCCACACTTGAAACAACGGACACAGGCAACAATACGCACTACAATGCAGTCGCATGCATTGAACAACCAAGACACTTAAAGACTAAAGAGATAGAAAACCTATTCAGTCCAAAGTTCTTGGAACAAAAGTCTGGATGATACTCTTCCGAGAATCACTCACTCAAAGTCCAGCGTTGTTGTCGTTCCGCTGCCCTCGAAGTTTCTCTTCCAGGAAACCTCGCCGAAGTTTCTCTTCCAGGAAAGCTCACGTCTTCAATTGGCCACTCTCCAAGCTTCAAACTTCTTCGCCGGAAACACGTCGGCTTCACACACGCAGCTGTTGCCACGCGTCTTCGCTCGATAGCGGTAAACACACACTCTTGCCTGTAGCTCGAGTCGTCACCCCTCAGGTGGAAATCCTCTTCTTCTCCTGCTTTGTCTCCATGGACAAAACCTTCGCCGACTACCCGGCGGAATCCCTACGCGCTCTGGCGCTAACTTCCGTCTTCTCCTGATCTCTCACCTCGGCTGCTCGATTAAATACCCTCCGCGCGAGATTTCAGAAGGTTCTCGTCATTTCGTCGGCGCGATACGCAGCGAAGTTTGGGGAGAGGGCGAGACGGTTCGAATGCTGGCCGCGACAGATGACTCAACCCGGCTTCAACCACACCCCTTTCCATCTAGAAAGTTCGAGTGCTTGCTCGGCCGCCGTTGTGGGGTGAGGAGGTTCGTCGGCATCTAGAAAGTTCGAGTGCTTGCTCGGCCGCCGCTGTGGGGTGAAGAGGTTCGTCAGCGAATCTACGCTTCCGAGGGAGGGAGTCGCGCCCGGGGAGTCTGGATGTTTGTTTTCCTTTTTTTTATCGTTGACCTCGCGGTGTCACTCCGGCGTTTCATCGCGAGGAGTTGGCGGCGCGCTCTTTTTGAGCGCTCGTTCTGTGACAGTGGTAAGCAAGCATTCTGCTTCTCAGCGACTTGCCTGATCCTCGCGCATTCTCTCGTCCGGAGACACAAACGAAGGATGTACAATTTTTATGGTTGCCGCTGAGTCTTGCAGTGCTCGATACGTTTTTCCATTCACACTAATCTCCTGCAGATACGGCTCTAGCAACCGCATGTTCTTTTCCAATTCTCGGATTGTTGGGAAAGCAAACTGTTCTTTACAGTGTGGCAGCTTGGGCTAGTTGGTATGGCATGACGATAGTTATAGCGCGAGAACAAAACGACGACACAGAGACAAGAAGGACACGAAAGGAATCTCGAGTTGGGGGAGGGGTGAGGGGCAACAAGCCTTCGCCATTCTCCTGCACACATTTATTGTAACGGACGGAAGGTTGAAAATAGTGTCGTCTATATGTCTTCCTCTGTCATTAACCTCTATTTCTTCTCCGGCGCAGCAGTCGTCATGGACAGCTTCCTCGAAAAAAAAAAAGCGCTCGTGTCTTTCGTGTCCTTCTTGTCTCTGTGTCGTCGTTTTGTTCTCTCGCTATAACTATTGTGATGGTCTTTACAGTTTACCGCGATGTGCTCTTCATTTCTGCAGTTGAAGCAGATTAGCGGCTTCCGTGACTCAAACGCCCGTGTGGTATGAGTGCGCTGTTTAGGAACCTCACTCGAATTCTCAGCTTCCATTTGCTCTTCCCCTACAGTGTCTTTCGTAAGAGACGGGTCCTCTCTGAAATCACAGTACGGAGAGGGTTCCCGTTCATCAGGTTTCTCTGAAAAGTCCTCTTTTCTTTAACCATTTTGAACATGCACTGCCCTGCTACGCGATTTTCGGCGAGTATAATACTCGTCAGCTAACTCTGCTGCCCTGTTCAGCTGTACTTCGCCAAGCTTGTATTGCAGCCAAAGTCAATTGACGTCATCCTCGATGCAGCGGTAGAATTGCTCCAATGCAATGCATTCTACCACCTTATCGTGATCGTCATGAACCTCTTCGCCCTTGAGAAATTCAATTAAATCGGATTTAGATAGATATGTGGGGTTTAACGTCCCAAAACCACCATATGATTATGAGAGACGCCGTAGTGGAGGGCTCCGGAAATTTCGACCACCTGGGGTTCTTTAACGTGCACCCAAATCTGAGCACACGAGCCTACAGCATTTCCACCTCCATCGGAAATGCAGCCGCCGCAGCCGGGATTCAAACCCGCGACCTGCGGGTCAGCAGCCGAGTACCTTAGCCACTAGACCACCGCGGCAGGCAATTAAATCGGCTTTAAGACGAAACGCGAAGCCATCGTGCGATTCATTTCCCTTTTTTTGCGTACCAGAACCTTTGCTGGAAAGCCTTGGATGAAAATGGTTCCCTCGACAAACACGTGATCACGTCGGACACCTCGCCGGAAAGTAGAGCTAACAGATTCTGCGCCCAAAGAGACCGCTGCAAAGCATTTCGCTCAAAAAAGTGTTGGGACTTTACAAGATTCTTCGCCATGTCCTAACCTACTACGAACGGCATCAGTTGGTCCTGAATTCTCTGACCGCTGGCCTGAACCGTCGCAGAAGCTACGCTAGGTGCCTGCTAACACTGTAGAATTGCCAATTCTATTCGTTTCAACTCAAGGCACTCCTGTCTCTCGGCCTCATCACGGCGTTCTCACCTTTCTACTACTTCGTGTTTCGCGAACTTCTCGCCTTTAGGCCTACTCGCGGCGTGCTTTAATATCCGCTCAGGCCTCATCGGCTTCCTCAGCCATCACTCCTGCATCCTTTATGATCTCAAGGATCGCTTGCTTTCGTTTCGAACAGCTCCAAGTAAGGTCAAGTTCCTAACAAATTTCGATGGGTTTCTCCACTTCAAGGTTCTCCATCGTTCACACTAGCCTCTTGCTGTTTGCCCTTGTTAAGAATCTACTTGCCGTACCCACTATAAGTCGACTAGCAAGACGCGCAAGCAATTTTTATCACTGCCGTGTTTACACCTTCCGCCTCAACTTTGGTTTCAAAGCGCTCCGACTTGGTTTGAAATGATCAAAGCTCACCCTAATGCTTTACACAGCCATGTTTTAAATTACTATAAACAGTTCTTGATTAGTATGGTGAACTGAGGGAAAACATCAGGCACTCACCGCATCGAGGCAGCCGACGCTCGCCGATGCTGCAGCTGCCATCGACTGTTACGACTAACACCGCCGCCGACACTGTTGCGTAGTTCGCCGAGGTCACGGGCCGCCAAGGTTGTTCGGTAGCGCGTTTCTCAGCTCGCGGCTGCTTCTGCACAGAGCCGATAGGCGAGTGGACAAGAGGATGGTAAGTTATGGCAAGATTTATGTACAGCATAGAATTGAGGCGTTACATTATCGCACTGGGGCCGACAGCTTAGGAACTCGAAGAGGTGTCTTCGGACGCTCTAACGCTGTCGTCTTTTCTCTGACGCATACGTCGGCTGCTTGGCGACGCGCCGCTTGGCTTTTTTTACAGGGCCCGGGTGAGTCCTTACGTTAGCAACGTCCAATCAAAACCGCCGCTGGCCATGGCGTCAGAATCCTCCAGTCAGGAACCGCCACTGGGTTGCATAGACGAGTGATGTTGCCACACATTGCGTAAGACTCGCCAGACTGGATAACGCCGATTGCATCATCGGGCTGCTATCGGGTCCGTGGGTTGAGGGAGCTCCCCGTGCATTGCGTAAGACACACCGGGGCCGCCGGGTTAGATGTCGTCATTGAGGCGATGGCGTCAGGCGGGCTTGCTCGCTTGCCTTGACACAGATTGCCTTTGCAGAGCCATTGATGTTTGGTCTGAACTCCCAGGCGCAACACAAGTTGCTGTAGGTTATAAGTAACACGCCTACTACAGTTACAGTGTACTAGAGGTGGAAGTTTCACTACTAAAAAGCGGCGTCGGCGTGGCTCTCACTTCGTCTCTACGAAAGCATAAAACCATGAAGACCGGCGTGCGCAAGGGATCTCGAGTTGGGGGAGGGGTGAGGGGCAACGAACCTGCGCCATTCTCCTGCACACTTGTTGTAAAAGACGGAAGGTTGAAAATAGTCTCATCTATTTGTTTTCCTCTGTCATTAACCTCTATTTCTTCTCCGGCGCAGCAGACGTCATGGACAGCTTCCTCGAAAAAAAAATGGTCAATCACGTACGTGACTCGGCGCAGCGATGTCCACAAAAATGAAACCAATACAAAAGTCAGTGAATGTATGACTTTGCATGTGCGTTATTATAGTCAAAGCAAATTGACCAAGTAGAGAGTTAATATGGCAAAGGTACCTTGTGAGATTTGACTTCACGGTAACTTTATCAAATTATATGAATACTATATTACTGTGATGTAGTAGCTTGGAAAATGCGAGCATAGCAGACGACAGCGCCACATCACCTGGAAGATGACAAAAATGAAGTGGCATTGCAGCGCGCCCATTGAAGAAAGAAGAGGAGGCGCTCGCGCATAATTTTATAGCTATGCGCCAAGACGATTTGAATATTCTTTTATAAATGACTCAGACACCTTTTTTCTTGCCCATTGGCCACGGTGTCGAACACCTCAAATTGTTTTTGTCCAGAAACAACTAGATGAGATAAATGTAAAAATCCCAGATGTGATTGCGGCGCAGGCTACAAATCAAGTTCTTAAGATAGAATTCGACGAGATTTTTCCCTCTAAGGTCAAATTACAATCGTATAGGGTCTTAAATAGCCGACTGCAGGATTATCTTGCACACGCAGAAACGAATAATATTATAGCCACAGATGCTTCAGTAATGGATGAAAAGACAGGTGTAGGTATATACTCCTATTCGCTTGACTGGTCTTCTTCATTAAGATTACCGGATTTCACCCCAGTTTTTGAAGCTGAACAGTTGGCAATAGTTCTAGCGCTGCGAAAGCTACCTTTGAATGCCGATAACGCGATCATAATCACGGATTCCCTGTCAGTATGTACGTCGATTACGGCGTCAACAAAATCGATTGCCTTAAGGACGCTCCTTATGCTAGTCCCTCCTCAGCTGCAGCTACTGAAATTAGTATGGGTACCTGGTCATTGAGGCTTAGCAGTAAATGAAATCGCCGACTCTCAAGCACTAGCAGCATTGTAAGGGCCAGTACTATCGGTCCTTCCCAAAGTGGCCACTATAACTGCGACAAGATACAGAAAACTTGCGCTTAGTGCAGACGCTATGGAAGCAATAGTGTCAACACCAGAATTTACTCACTTAAGATTTCCATGGAAAATTTATCAGTGTCCTACAAGACAGTTGGAAACCATAACAGTCAGATTTCAATGTCGTGTCCACCCGTTATATTTCTACTCACATAGGGCTGGTCTGGCGATATCACCACTATGCAACCTTTGTTCAGAACTGAATGCAGGAACAGCGCAACCTAGAAGTAGTTACTTCGTAACTACGGAAGCGAAAAAACAAGGACAGAAAAGAGCGCTCAAAACTGAAAACAATAGAGCACTATTTGTTATCATGTTGCCGATACAAATTGCTCAGGAAAACACTCTTAGTCCTCCCATTCGCTAGCCTGGGGCTGAATTTCACTATAGAAAATATACTTTTCTTCGGTGCTTACGATCTGGGCTTCAGCCACGAGAACGTTTTCTATACAGTTCTTCAAGTACCTTAATGAAAGTAAAATAATTAAGCTTTTAATTGCGTGATTATTATTCGTGGAAAAAAATTCCAACATACACAATAGCATTGTTTAACCATACTGATTCCTATTCAAGGTAATGAATAATTGTCTTATCTGAACGAGTGACAAAGAACTATTGCACTCCTTTTGTTCTGCCTAGGGTGTCTTTTCTTTTTTCTTTCTTTTTCCCGGAGGGTGGTTTCGATATTGAAAAAAAAAACAACATCTTACTGAATTAAGTCATCGATTCTTGGCCGATCCCCCCGAGTGGGTACGAACCATGGCTGTGGAATCATCATCATCAGCAGCAGCATAACGAAGCTGTTCAGACGCTGACGAGATGACGCAAGGGAGCCTAGGGCGAACCGCTACTAAGCGCGAGGTTCGAAAGGGCGTGTTCCTGTCCTCGAGCATTGACGTCCTCGGGGCGTGGCGTGTCGACGTGGCCAGGCATGATTTCTGGGTGAGTGGTCCTGCGGACATCTCCGGTATGACGAGCGCCCTCGAAAGACCGGTACTGCTGACCACGTCCAGCGTGCCGACGTCGCTGACAGTATGCGGCTACGCCTAGACCTGGCGATGCCCTCTACAGCGTTATTATGCTGACCTGTGCACCCAAGGGACGACTGCATCCGAGCACGCAACGTGTCACTTCAAGTCACCGGGCTACGACACAGACTGTGGGACGGTTTGCTCTTTTTTTATGTGCGTGAACCGCGTGCGTACGGCGTATGTTACTGTATTTGCAATGGTTTTTTTTCTCATCGAATATAACTTCATTTTATTTTCCCCACTGTCTCCATCTTCCTCGCGTCACACGCCTTGCTACGTGACGAACCTAACCACGACATATCTCGCATCCACGACAGGACTACTCTTGTTCCATCTAAGAAGGGCATTACATCGCATATGTGTGTGTGATGGTCGTTGATGGAGGCAGATAAGTTGACGGCAATCGGAAAGGAATCGGGATTATGTGGCTAAGCACTAAAAGATTAGATGGACCAAGAACGCACACGTGAAAAAGAGGCACCTGACGCTCGTCTGGCTAAACGAAATGCCACGAAAGAAGCCGAGGCAGAGGCAGTCGCTAGATTAAAAGCAGAGAAGGAAGTTCTTGAGCTCAAGTTAATGTTGCATCAGTTAGGTGCGACAGCAGGTAGCACAATACTTGGCAGCTAGCTTACCGAGGGTGCGCCCGAAGGCACCACGCATAGCTATCTAAGCCCACATAAACTCATCCTAGCTTTTAACGAGGAACGCGATGAGTTGGACGCATTTATACAGCAATTTGAGCACGTCGCTACTAGTCAAGACTGACCGCAAGACAAGTGGGCCATATCACTAAGCCTTTGCTTGACTGGAGAAGCCTCGAGTGTAGTTGGTAGGATATGGCACCTGAACATGCCACGGACTACGTAACGTTGAATAAAACGCTACTACAGCACTTTAGGTTCCCAGAAGAAGGCTATGGGACAAGATTTCGATCAGCAAAAGCAGATAATTCTGAAACGGTCACGCAGTTTTCCGGGCGTCTATAAGGGTATTTTGACCATTGGCATGAAATGGCTAAGACAGACCGGACCTACGATGCTCTGCAAGACAAAATTGTCTCGGAGCAGTTTCTCGGGCAGTGCCTTGAGAAACTCGCTGTGTTTCTTAAAGAAAGAAACTGCGGAAGCCTTGAAAAACTTGCGGAGGCTGCAGACCACTGCTTGGAGGCCCAGGTGTTGATTAACCTTGGCAAATGTAATGACGATATCCTGAGCAAGCCCCCAGGTCAAACTCGTACTTTTGAGAGACAAGACGATAAAGAATACCGCAGTGCTTCCTTTGTAACAAGAAGGGTCACAGAGCTGCTGATTGCGGGACCAACACAAAGGGTCCAGGTACAAAGCCACCCTTTTGTGGAAAGTGTCGCCGCACCGGGCATAAAACAGGTGACTGCCCCCAAAAGGCCAACAGCGTCGAGAAGGCCTCATGCTCTTTACAACAAAGAGATGGAGCCAAGGTAATTGATTCAGAGTCGCAGGCTTCCCTTTGTGTTCCTTATAGTCCGGAGTGAGCGGAAACACACCCGGTCAAGCTGAAGGAAATATCATTGCCCACGGGTGAAGGTGTACTCGAAAGACATCCCGCAACAGTACTGCGAGATACCGGATGCAATTCCATCATTGTCAAAAAGTCTCTCGTAGCGGATAGCAAGCTGACTGGACAGATTTCCTCGATTTACCTCTTGGATGGACGGTTGATAAAGCTGCCTGAAGCACACGTGGAAATTATTTCACCTTTCTTCACTGGCACAACTCGAGCCCTTTGTATGAATAATCCTTTATATCAGACGCTTCCTAGGCCTTTGTGCCTACTATCGCCGGTTTATCGCAGACTTCGCCCGCATCGCGTCGCCACTAACTCGTCTCACAAGAGATGATGTTGCCTTTGAGTGGAAAGAAGAACAGGAGGCTGCCTTTAATGACCTGCGTCAACGTCTCCAAACGCCCCCTGTGCTCGCCCACTTCGACGAAGAAGCCCCGACGATGCTTCACACAGACGCTAGCAATGTAGGTCTTGGGGCTGTGCTTGTGCAACGGCAAGAGGACACAGAAAGAGTGATCGCCTACGCAAGCCGAACGCTAACACGCGCAGAGGCTAACTATTCAACAACAGAGAAATATGCCTCGCCGTAGTATGGGCAGTAATGAAATTTCGCCCGTACTTGTATGGCCGACACTTCAAAGTTATTCGTGACCATCACTCCCTTTGCTGGTTAACTAACCTAAAAGATCCCACCGGCCGATTAGCGCGTTGGAGCCTAAAACTGCAAGAGTTTGACATGACGGTCGTGCACAAGTCAGGCAAGCGACATATGGACGCTGACTGTCTGTCCCGTTCACCCATTGAGTCGGCAACCCTACCCGAGGAGGAGGAAACGGCATTTCTCGGTGTCCTCGACATGACCGCCGTTGCGCAGCAACAACGTGACGACACTGAGTTGCTTGGCTTAATTAACTACTTGGAAGGCAGATCTCAGAAGGCGCCAAGAGTTTTCGCAAGAGTATTGTCATCGTTTTGTTTACGGGGCGGAGTACTTTACAAAAGAAACTTTTCGTCGACAGGATCCGCCTATCTGCTCGTCATACCAGCAGCCCTTCGTACCGAAATACTCAAAGCATGCCACAACGAGGTGACCTCTGGCCATTTGGGTTACATGAGAACATTGGTCAGAGTACAGCAAAGGTATTACTGGCCGAGACTAACCACAGCCGTGAAGCACCACGTTCGTACCTGTCTCGACTGCCAGCGACGCAAGTCACCACCGACTAAACCAGCTGGCCTACTGCAACCCGTGCAGGTCCCAACAGCTCCATTCTACCAGATAGGCATGGACATTTTGGGCCCACTTCCTATTTCCACTGCAGGAAACCGCTGGGTTATCGTCGCGACGGATTATCTGACCCGTTATGCCGAGACAAAAGCTATTCCGAGAGGTACAGCAGCGGAGGTGGCAAGATTTTTCATCGAAAATATTGTACTGAGGCATGGTGCACCAACCGTCGTGATCACAGACAGAGGAACCGCATTTACGGCAGCTCTCTTGGATCACGTCCTGATGCTGAGTGGAACAACGCATCGTAAGACCACTGCCTACCACCCACAAACAAATGGGCTGACGGAGCGTCTGAACAAAACCATTGAAGACATGCTTTCGATGTACGTAGACATTGAACACAAAAATTGGGATGAAATCTTGCCATACATAACGTTTGCGTACAACACGGCCAAGCAAGAAACGACCCGCATGACCCAGTTCAGCCTCGTTCATGGACGAGAAGTACGAACTATGTTAGATGCGATGCTGCTGCACGAAAGTGATGACATCGACCCAGACGCCAACACGTTTACGGAACGCGCGGAAGAAGCTAGACAACTGGCACGTTTACGGATCCGCCAGCAGCAAGAGTACGATGCAGGCCGCTACAATGCTCACCGCAGAGCAGTTGTCTATCAAACTGGCGACAAAGTATGGATTTGGACACCCGTACGGAAACGAGGACTATCAGAAAAGCTCTTAAGAAGATACTTTGGGCCATACCGAGTGCTGCGACAACTGAGTGGCGTCACTTACGAAGTTGTTCCCGACAGTTCGTGTAGTACCAATCGTCGCCAGCACCATCCTGAACTCGTTCACGTAGTGCGCATGAAGCCTTACGTCAGCGAGTGATTGCGTGAGACTTATCTTTTAACAAAAACTGCATTATTGACTTCGCATCGGGTCGATGCTCTTTGAGAGGGAGGCAAATGACCCGTGTCTACATGCGGACAAAAACGATGATGGGGGAATTTAGCGGACACCAGGTAGTGGGCCTCTGGCTTGACGCGAGAACGAAGAAGATCTTGTGGCTCAGCTGTTGAGAACACGCTGCTTTCGCTGCCTCAAGGCGTACCTGTGCTTTGTTCGCGTTGTACTGCGACAATATGATGTTGTCTTGGGAAATGTGAAAGGCGTTCGAGATGCTCACAATCCTGATAACGATTGGAAGAGCCGTCTTTACACCCGGAATGCTGCAGAAGAGTATTCTGGCGTAGAAAACTCCGGTTCTGCACACGGACCCTTGTATGTGCAGACTTCGACAACGGATGCAAGGAAAACAGGCGTCAAGACAAAAGTTGCAGCGGTAAACCGACAGACAAGAAATCCACATCTACTCCCTGCACCAGTTATTAACCCCTCGGGCATCAGCCGACAGGACTTTAGAACCAAACAGGAGGAAGACAGCAGCCTGCGGAAGTGCTTTGAAGCCGTTAACCAAGAGGTCAAGACAAGGTTTGCTAAAATAATAATTATGAAGGACGGAATCCTTTATCGCAAGTACACCATCCACTCTAAGAGGCAGGTAGATCGGCTTGTGATACCAAGGTGCCTCCGACATTTCGTCATAAAAATGGCCCACGAAAGCATCCTTTCGGGTCATCAGGGAATTAAACGAACCACAAACTGGGTACTCGAAGAGTTCTACTCGCCAGGGTTTCAATCAGACATCACACGATTTGTTAAATCGTGTGACATATGTCAAAGAACTATTCTCAAGCACTTGGTGGGTCGTGTACCACTCGGCAACACTACTATAATTGACACCCCGTTCAAAAAAGTAGCCATTGATATCGTGGGTTCATTATCGCCGACGTCAGAGGGCGGAAACAAGTACGTACTCACAATGGTGGACATGGCAGCGCGTTATCCCGATGCTGTAGCGCTGCCGAGCATCGAGACGGAGAAAGTCGCTGAGGCGCTTCTGGAGATGTTTTCTCGTGTAGGAGTCCCATGGGAGATAATTAGTGACAGAGGCACGTCATTCTCGTCACGCCTAATGAAGGAGCTAAGCCGACTTATCTCCTTCAAACAACTGCCAACAACTCCATATCATCCCATGGCTAATGGCCTTGTAGAGAGATTCAAGGGCGCCCTGAAACAAATTAATGATAAGATGAATGTGTCAGGAGAGTCCGAAGAAATGGCACCGGTATTTGGCGCCCTTACCCTTCGCTTATCGCGAAGTTCCCCAGTCGAGCTTAGGCTTCTCCCCGTTTCACTTGCTCTACGGCCGTTACGACAGAGGTCCCCTGGCGATATTGAAAGAATTTCTTGATGATGATGTAAAAACATCCTACGGGTACGTAGTCGAACTGCGGAATCGTCTTAAAGACACCTGCCGTTTAGCCAAGGAGGAGCTTCAGAAAGCGAAGATGGTACAGCAGAAGCATTATGACTGAAAGACTGGACCACGTCAATTATCGATCTCCTGGAGACAAGGTTCTGCTACGGCTTCCATCGGATGCAAACAAATTGGTTCTGACGTGGAAAGGACCCTTTAATGTTCTTGAGAGGAGAAGTGATGTCGATTATGTAATTGAACTCGGTACCAGAAGCACGCTATTCCATATAAACCTACTGAAAAAGTATGAGGAACGGCCGCCTGCACCACCGCATGAAGCATCAGCTGTTTGCCAGGCGAGTGACACCAAAAGCGACGAGCTACCATGCGTTCCATTCCAACGAAAGGAATACTGCACCCAGTGTCATACGCAAGCCGTAGACTGCAACCACGCGAAACTGCTTACTATACAGTGGAGCGAGAGGCCCTGGCTCTTATGTGTCGGTCCGGAAATTTCATATCTTCTCATTCGGACACACATTCATTCTATAAAGTGACCACAAACCGCTTGTGTACACCAAGTCAGCCAAGTATGTGAACAGCCGCGTGTTACGATGGAGCCTCATTCTTATGGAGTACGACTTTTCGGTCGAGTATATAAAATCCAGTGACAATGTAGGCGCAGACATGAGCCGTTTGCCAACTCCGTCAGCAACGTCTGCATAAAGAATCGATGCCCAGTGGTATTAATGGCTTGTGATGTCGACCTTACAGCGCGACACAAATATCATGACGCTTTAGTTTTGAGACTTATTTTTATTTTTTTTCCTGGTGTGGAATTTTGTGATCGAATATGCCGAGTGTGCGGGGCTCGGAACTGCTATAGTGTGCAGTGGTGCTTACGTGTGTGTTCCTGTCTGCGAAGCAACGTGTCCCCAGTACCCTCAAGTTCTTCTACCGGATCTTAAGTGGGGATGATGTGGTGTAGTAGCTTGGAAAATGCGAGCACAGCAGACGACAGCGCCACACCACCTGGAAAGATGAGAAGAATGAAGGGGCATTGCAACGCGCCCACTGAAGAAAGAAGAGGAGACGCTCGCGGAGAACGAAGCTGTTCGGGAGCCGACAAGACGACGCAAGGGAGCCTAGGGCGAACCCGCAACTACGCGCGAGATTCGAAAGGCCGGGTTCCTGTCCTGGAGCCTTTGACGTCCTCGGGGCACGGCGTGTCAACGTGGCCAGGCACGAGTTCTGGGTGAGTGGTCCTGTGGACATCACCGGTACGGCGAGCGCCCTCGAAAGACCGGAACTGCTGACCACGTCCAGCGTGTCGACGTCGCTGACAGTATGCGGCTACGCCTAGACCTGGCGATACCCTCTACAGCGGTATGCTGACCTGTGCACTCAAGCGACGACTGCATCCGAGCACACAACGGGTCCCACTTCAAGGCACCGGGCTACTGCACAGACTATGAGACGGTTTACTCTTTTCTTGTGTGTGTCAACCGCGTGCGTGCGCGACGTATGTTACTGTATTTGCAACATTTTTTTTCTCGTCGAATATAACTTCATTTTGTTTTTCCCACTGTCTCCATCTTCCTTGCGTCACACGCCTTGCTGCGTGACGAACCTAACCACTACATATCTACTACTACATCACAATTACTCAGTGAAAGTGACACTGATGTTTGACTTCGATTTAAGGTGCACTGTGATACAGCCACAAAGGCTGCTTTCAACGCTTTTGAGTCCTTGTACGCAAATATGCAAGAAAACGTTCTTTTTGTTTTAAAAAAAAGCTCTTCTCAGTAACCTAATGCTAACATGCTCAAATTTTCATGATTCTTTGTGATCAAAATGAGTGAAATGGAGCTATCCGAGGGAACTGAGATCTTAGTTTTCGACTAAACGAAGTGCCCCGTGTTCTTTAAGAAATACAACAGGAGATAACATATACACACACCATATGGTGCTAGCAAACAACTAATTAGCATCGGGGTGTCAGGGCATATCATAGTGTGCTCATGAGGAAGTGCGCTCTCGTGGGTCTATACTCAGCCTCAAATATGCAGTGCTTCAACAGGGTGTGAGTGGCCACGCCATTTAATCAGTGCGTGAGCCTATCAGCAGCTTTTGGCTCAAGCACATCTTTGGATTTTGTCAAATGTAAAGCCCGAGCTTCAACATACTTTTTCGTTCTGTACTAAAAGAACACTGCACATAGCTTACAAAGCCCTTTCATGCACATTTTGACAGTCACAAATTGCTGTCAATGATTCCTGGTAGAAAAAAAAAACAAATAGTACGAGCTACAAGCAGCATGATTTCGTTTCAGTATAACACAAATTTAAACTTTCATGTTCAAAACAATGACAGAAGGTACGGTTTCGAGCTGGCATATAATGCCACAGGCACATTCAACTTTTATAGATCTTCATTATTTCAACTGAACATGGCTCTTTGTCATTCAGTGGAGACTAGCAATTTGCATTTCAGTGAATAGCATAATTAATAGAAATTCACTTTGCTTGCTGAGATTTTTCAATTCCTATACGTAATATTTGACATGCTGCGAATGGTAATTTCAATATTCCAAAATGTTATAATGGTAATGGAGAAATACAATTCAATAGAACAAAAACATGGAACATGTTACATGGTCGCCCAAGAGATTAGAGCAGCACGTAATTTGGAGGTCATTTCAAAGTCATTTTTTTCTATATAGTTGGAACATGTAAGCCTGTGTGTAGGCTTGACTTGGTTTTGATTGTGTTCTTTTTGAAGTAAGTGCCTATGCATAGCAAGCTAGTTATAAGCTAATAAGCATGCATGTTTACAAGACAAAATGAATACATGAATGTACTACATGTATTGTCTGTATTATATTATCAGTTTTATTTCTTCCCTCATAGCTGTACTGTAAATTATTTGTTGCACATTGTATTGGACCTGCCACTAGCTACTAAAGGCTATTGGTCCAAATACTTCTTGTATATTCATTATTGCAATCACAAAAAATGAAGTTCCATGATGATCATGATGATTGATTATTGATATTGAAGTGCATTGTCTAGCAACAAGGACATAAGCTCTTTAATCGTTCATGTTTCAAGCATTATTTTTGCGATGCATTACAACTTTTTTCCATTAATGTGCTGTAATCTGTTACTGTATATGCTTTGAATTTTGATAACATACTGACTATTAATTTTGTTACAGTGTATTTTATTGTTTTGTTATTATTCACTTACATTCCCTGTTCCTCGCAAGTTTACCTATGCTTTTATTGTTACGTCCCATACTCACTGCCTTTGAGCCTTGTATAAAATAGTTTTCACTTAATATAAGTGTTTCACATGTTGTTTAAAAACAATACCTTTTAGAAGAATGAGCTTGCATCACCCCATGCTTCCCCCATTGTGCATCACAAATTCGAAAGGGGGGAGGGCTATAAACTCCTCCCTGTGACAAACACTTTTCTTTCTCAAATGTTCAATGCAACTGATGTGTTCAGATACTCTCAGGAGGTCACGTATCACTCATGCCTGAGAGGCCAAGTATGACTCACACCCGAGCGCTTTCACCTGGAGATAAGAAGGCGCAGCCCAGATGGCAGATACTGATGTCTGCTGAGTAATGTATGTAGATTTCAAGAGAAGAAAATATGTCGAGAATGAGCTACATCAACGCAAGTGGTCCACACACAGCAGGCAAGGTGCTTTAACATTCAGCCTGAACAGGAAATTATGACAGCTACTTCTAATAAAGGCATCCCCAGAAATTCCATACATTTTTTTTAAATGCTGTACCATCAAACACAATTTCTATTGGCAATTGCCACTCCGAGAGGTTGTCTCGGATTACGCTGTGTAACACTGTGCCATGCCTTACGAATATAAGGCAGTTTCAAGAAGATAATCTTTTCAAATGTGTGAAGCGTGATGCTCTTACGATATCAGTCTGAATTCTCACTCTAACAGGATGTGAATAAAAGCAAAGAACTGCGAGATCAGAAGTGAGCCAATCTCTCGTATCACTGCTTATTGGAACTTTGCAAAAGTTGCTTAGGTTTATATAAAGTGTACCTCAAGAATACCAAGAAATAATGTACTGCTGAAATCACCTTTAGTGGCTACAAATCACAAGCCAAAATGAACTATCTAGTAATGGTGCTAAAGAATGTTTTCGCTCGCAACTGGCTCTTTCTTCATGTTTTTTTTCATTCACACACTTGGTGTAGCCTATTGACTTAGTTCAAAGTTTCAACACTCAAACCGTTAGTAAAATTCAAACTCTGGCATTTATAAGCGAGCTTTATTACTAGAAATGAATGTTTAGGCACCAACGGTATGCCAAACACATATCTGCATACTTTACAATATATAACGAATGTGATTTGAGTGTGAATGCCTGATTGTGACTGTCAGGTAATATGCCCAAATATACCTGACATCAGATAGTTTTGAAACTTGAAGAGAGTGAAATTATAACAATTTGTAGAGCAAGTGCTAAGAAAACAATATTGTCGTGTCATTACGAGCAGTGGATTACGAGCAGGATAAACGACTAATATAGGCTGTATATACTCATGTTGATATTTTCACTTAGCCAAGTGATCCGCTCACAGTCCAAACAGTTAACCTTATATTCAGATTTACTAATTCACACTAAATAATTTGGCAACTTGGCTGGCTGGCCTCTTGAGCACAGGCAATGAAATCCATAAATATGTGCTCTCATTTTTGGTGTCAACCGTTTTTGAAGATTAAGCGTTCCTTGCCAAGCTCCAGCGATATAAACTCAAAGCACTGAAGTGTTTGCTTGGCAACACTATTTTGCCAAGTTGGCTATAAGATTAATAAGTTACAGAAGTATGACCTCTTCGCCTTCCAGTAGATCTGTCTGGCACAATTATAACACAGGAGTCTGACAAGTTAAACAGCAATACAGTAGTATTCTTGCTTTCCTTCAGGTTATCAAGGGATGAAGTAAATCATTTTTTTTGTCAACAGCGTGGCACCTTAAGAGAGGACACATTCAATAAGCAATCCGCATCTTTTTACAATGAGGAGCTTATACATCTTTATAATCCTTAACATGTAATCAAATATGTAGCTCTTGTCTTTGATTATGCAAGGTCTCTGAACATGTGATCCTATGTACAGGAATCGGTGCATGGGCACTTGCAAGGAATTCCCATTTATAAATATTTCTTTTGAAAATAACTTTCCGTCGATAGGCGCTAGCCTTGCATGTTGCCTCTTCATTGTGTCCTTAAAATTCCACATTGTTCTTGACTGCCCACGAACTCGCCCAAACGTTCAACATTACGAAGCAGACAGGGAAAAAAGACCTTGTAGCCACTTCGTAACACATTGCAGACCTTGTCGCCACCGTTACTGGGTAGTTGAGCTGTGCACTGTCTCAGTGCAATTGTGGGCAGCAGTTAGGTCCGTCAGTGTACCAGGGGCGGATCCGGCCACTCATTTCAGGGGAGGGGGGGGGGCGGTTGCCTAAAGTAACATCAAGAGGGGGGCGTGGTCATGACTTTTTGTTTTCGCTAGCAGAAAAACCCCTCCGCAGCATAAATACTGTTAAGTGTACTCACACTGGTTTCACTCATTTGTCCTAATTGGTGATAGTAGGGAGACTGTGAGCACTGACAGGTGGGAAGGAGGGCTGACAGAAAGTTCGGAAGGGGCGCTTGCCCCAACCACCCCCACTCTGGATCCGCCACTGCAGTGTAGCCGTCTCAGCAATAGAACATTTAAGCTACACCTTCAGATGCACAAGCACCCTCTCATCACAAAATATTTGCGCACTGTCGGTCCTTTGGCACTACGGAATAATAAGTCATAAGCGCAGTTATTGCACACCTTTCGGCCATTTGCAATGAACAAAAAAAAAAAAAACAATACTCGCATTGAGCGGCTGGCACTGAGAGGCAAAAGTTGGTTGGCACAAACTTTGCGAGTACTCTGCAAGTTTACTTTGCCTGCCTTTTGCACTGGGCTCTTTTGGTACTATAATTTAAAGTCTGAAGCTTAAAGTGACAAAACGATGATACGATTGTGTGGCACACAACAAGGCCAAGTATGATATTCAATTCACGGGGACCTAAACCTGAGAGCACGGGTGCTCTTGCATTTCGCCTGAAACCAAATGCAAAGCAGACATTAAAAAATGCAGCATGTAATAACGTAACATAAAAATTCTACGTAATACGCACCACACAGCTGCCGGCACTTCGATTACAAAACCTCTGCGCTTACAACCGACAGCTGCAGTGTGAAAAATTCATGATCAGTACTCATTCGCATGCAGAATCGCAATGAGGCTGATGCCAGTTGGTGCAACTACGACGCTAAAGACACGCGTGACGAACACACGAGACACTGGAAACGCATTAACCATAGCGACATTTATTGCTTGGTCACAGCACGAAGACTAGTTTGGCATGCGAGGACTAAGAAATTGCATGCTTCAATAACAGGCAGTAACCGGGAACAATTCAGCCGAGAAGAACCGCACTACGGGCAAACATGACGCCTTAGAGGTGGACAGCCGCAGATAAACAACGCTCGGCGATCCAGCGGTGCATGCAAATTCGTGCGAAGGAGTGCTGACGTGCCGTCGTGGTTTTTCCACGCCGAAGAGAACAAACAATCGTTGAGTGCATCAGAGGCGACCAGTTTTTCGAAGAAAACGGTCGCAACATCTTGCGTGAGTAAAGGCGCAACTGCTGCTTCCTTCGCTGTAACACGGTGGGCGGTGCGGCTTATCTTACAGACCGTTCTGCTTTCTCGCGTAGATTCCCAGGCAGGCACAGGTGCCGAAGATGGTGATCACGATGCCCAAAATGAGCGCGAGCGCGTCTCCGGTGTCCAGTCCCGATGCCTGGGCGGTGGACACGCTGCTAACAGCGACGAAGAAGGCGACGAGGAAGGCACGGAGAGCGTATCCGACAGCCATGTTTACGTGCTGCTTATGCGCAAATGCGTCAAGAGGCGCAAAAAAACAACACCGAAGCCGTAGCCTCTTCGATTTCTCTTGCCTGCCGGATTATTGGCGGGCACTTGAAAAGCAGCCGTCATCAAAACTTTGATGATGACGCTACTTAAGTAGGAGTGTTTTCAAATAAATTTTTACGTTTTTGCAATTTATATGCAACAAAATAACGTAAAAAGTTTTAAAAAGGCGTAAACGTAAATAAAATTAACTCTACGTAAGTGCCGCCGTTAGAAAAGACAAGCGTTTTGCGCTCAATCAACTAACGACCCCTTCAGTACAGGCAAAGCCTCTGAAACTAGCAAACGCTAAAATTGCTCATCTCAAAGGCCGAATGCAGAGACCCTTATTCCTACGTAGGTAGCGCCGCCACAGATGACGGGTGTTTCGCGTTCATTCGTCAGGCAAGGGAAACGTAGAAGGCTATGCCGAAGCGAAAGCTCTAGCCACGTGGAGAGATGAAGTTAGCGCATGCTAGAAGTTGCACCATGCTAGTGTGGCTAAAAAATTTCATGACCTCCAAGATAAAATTCCCGCACTGGCTGCTGTTGAGCAGTCTGAAAGGCTTACTTAGTCACGCGCATAAAATTTAGTTGATGGTTTGATGATATTTGCATGACTTAACAATGCTTGTCCCCATCTACCGTGCAATTCGACTGTCTCACTTGACATATTTGCACCTTTATAAAATCATGATGAACAAAAGTAAGATTAGCTAGGCAGTGTGGCAAAGCATGAATTGAAATATGATAAGAATGAAGATAATATAACTATTTACGCATGTTCATTGAAATTTTGAAGTGCAGGATGAATTGCAATCTCTGATAACTTTTATGCTCACTGCACCAACTCAGCTCCCACACTGCCACCATTCAATGTCAGCGAATTCAAGTGTGTGCGGCTGCATCCGACGAAGCTTCTTCTACCGTTTATTATCCCCGGTGAACCTAAGCAAGCCCACAACATTTTCTAAAAAAAAAAAAAAAAAAAAAAAACATGAGGGCAACATGTACGAAGTGGTATGGACTGACAGAGAGCGGGCATAATTTGCTTCTCATGAACAAAACACTTCCCAAGTATTTTAAAAGCTATAAAGTTTCGCAGCAAACAAGCTATGATTTTAGCTAGAGTACTCTAGGTCACTCTAATGCTCTAATTTTAGCAATAAAGTGAATCTAACGCGTCTTGACTTATAACGGCCCTCTTCAGTATGGAGTAATGAGCTGAGCTAGAGGGGTGGAGTTTCTCTTTTGCCAAGCTTGCATTTCGTTTGGTTTCGTGTAACAGCAATAGTTGGTGGTTGCCGTCGCAGGAACTAGTGTGCCGTGCGCTGTTTCGCTGAGCTCTCGCCGTTGTCGCCTTGTCGAACCAAAAGGCCTACCGCTTCGACTGTATTGCTGCACTGCGGCCGTGTTTCGTGACAAGCATCTCCAAGTGCGCCGCCTGCGCTCAGGCGAGAACCAACGGTGTTTCTAGTCCTCGACCATGGCTGACGTGAAAATCAGTATGGACGACAGAGCAGGGCAGTCGTCGATTCTGGACGATTTTTGCTATAATAACAACGTCTCGAAAGCAAACGTCTACGTTCGACTCGGTAAGTGCTGTTTCACGCGCAAAAAGCGGGTTCTGTTCTATGCTGTCGCGCGTTCCGGCCCGTGTGTTTCTAGAAAGACTGGCACGAGCTTTCGTGAACATCCTTTGGTTTTCGAATCATTCTGAAACTGAGGCTGCGCTTTCTTTGGTTTCTGAATGCTGTCGCAGGTTTCCTGCGAAAGGTCTACGGCATCCTCAGCATTCAACTGTTCGCTACGACGATGATAGCAGCCTTTGGAATGTTTACTCCAGCAGTCAAGCTCTACATAAGCCAGAAGTAGGTGCACTTGTTTCCTTTGCCCGTCGAAATTGCATTGCTCGCCCACTGCGAAACCATGCACTCTACGAATGTACTGGCGTGTTTTGATTTTAACCAGCCCTGCATAATTAAACTGATATTCGCGCAAGCAATCAGGTCATTGAGCGTAGCTTAATGATGTGACACAAAATTATGACAATGAAAAGTGAAACGAACACAGACGCAACTCTGAGCAGCTGTTGAATCACATCAGTGAATCTACGTATATGGGGCGGTGCACGTACTAATTGCGGGTGATACTGAGCAGGCATGCTATCTTTAGCGAGAGATGTGCGATGTTGGAGAACTTGTCGAAATTTGTTTAGCCCTGTGTGGTGGCATGCCTCATAATCGCTGGCATGTAAGACTCCGCCAATTAGTGTTGAGGCTCTCTGATGCTAGTAAACTTCCATTTACAGCTTCAGTGCTTTCGGCAGAAGTGGTACATAACATGGAAGATAGGCACGAAAGTTTGCAGGATCCGTTACGTTGTATTATTGCTCACATTTACGAAGCTAGCTCTTGATGTAGAGAATGTGTGCACATGTCTCAACTTCACCTACTTTTAACCAGTCTGACAACAGTGCACTACTTATGGAAATACTACAATGGCATTTATCTCACTCTCCTAATTATTTGTTTTGTGTGTTTTTGTAATGATGCATTCCATGCAGAAACCATATTGGGTCTCTAAAGTGTTTGGACAGTGATCACAAAGGCTCTGTATTTGGGGCTGCATAGATCTTCAATTAAGGTTTTATATTATTTGTGAGAAAATAGTCCACCTTGGGCAGCGGTTATGGTGCGCGGCTGCTGACCCAGAAGTCACAGGCTCGATCCTGGCTTCGGCAGTCTACTAATTTCGATGGAGGCAAAATAGTAGGGGCTTGTGTCGATGCGATTTCAATGCACGTTGAATACCACGAGATGGTTGAAATTTCTGGAGCCCTCCACTACAGCGTTGCTCATAGTCATATCATTGCTTTGGAGCATCAAACCCCAGCTATTGTTATTCTTATTCGTGAGAATAAAGGAAAGCTGGACATATTCAATGTATGCAACTATTAGCGTTTTCAACACGGGAAAATGGTTCCTGTTTGCACTAGTAAGTCCACGTCCTATGCCCTTGTATTTAAGCTTGAAACAGTGAAGTGAATGAGTGCTAGCCTTATTACAAGCTCAGTAGTTAAGATAAAGGGTTTTTTTGTGTAAGTCATAGCCAAAGCATATTTCTATGTAAACACCTACACTACATGGAGAGCTGCTTAACAAAGAGTATTATAGAATTAAATCAATGTTCTGAATGAAATACTTGTGGGGCAGTAGCATTTTAGATCGTTCTTATCACATAATTGAAAATAAAATGTGTTCAGGTTCAGGGCTTTTAATTTTGCTTTGGTTCAGCTCCTATTTAAAGAAACATTATGTATTAAGCAGTTGATGAACTCATTTGCAATACTCAGTCAGTTTACATGCTGGTTGAGCACAGTAAAACCTTCCGCATGTCAAGGTTCCTTCTTTTTCATAAAGCATACTGTTAATTTTATGTGGCAGCAGCTGCTACTTGGTGTCCAATCTAAACAACATTAAAATCTCACTGCAAAAAGCTTCTATTTTGCTTTGGATTATGGCAGCATTGTCTGAGGTGAAAAAAAATTTGTGAAAAAAGACTGGCATGGTGCACTGTGCCAACATAGCTTTATTGCTCCATACAGTTGAGTACGTACTTGCTGTAGAGCAGTGGCCTCAATCTCACCTTGACTGGCGGGTTGCACTCATGAAATTTGGCCCCACAAAGTTTAGGGCAGTGAAGGAGGCTGAACCGTGGGGGGGAAGGGGGTGTATAGAGGACAGCATTAACGAAATGTCACCCAAGGCTGCCATTTGAAAGAATGCATTTCCCATATCTCATGTATAGGTACTTTCCTAATGGGAGGTGCAATTCTAAAAAAAAAAAAAAAGAGGTTGCGCTTATTTGTAGCAACCGGTGATGAAATTTTCACTGTACACAGGCTTTTATGCTGATTTTAAATGTGCAATTAGTTTTATTATAAGTTGCACAGTTTTTGTTTTGTGCATTGACAATAGTTCATATTGGACAATCTTTTTAAGCCATTAAATTTTATGGTTCTGAGCCATTAAGGGCTCATAGTGCTCCACGTTAAATGTAAAATATAAATAACTATCAATAAGTGTGTATAAGACATTTTAAAGGACAAGAAAAATTGTTATGTGAGAATTGTTAGAATCCTCAGCCCATGCTAAATACTTTTTAGGTTCATAATAATTATACAGGTGATATCAAGTTATACAGGTGATATCAAGTCAGGGTTCGAGAAACGTATTGATACTGAGTTCCAGGACAATTAAAATCTGGATGTTGATTTTCAAGTATAGGTATTTGATACTGTGTTTATAATTCAATGCATGGTAACTGTATAGTGTGCTTCATTAAACAAAATTTCGAGACCAGTCCTGTCTCTACAGCATGCGTGAACATAGTGTTAATAATTGCAATGACAAAGTGAGCGATGGGAGAACCATTTTGTAGTGTAGCAAACATTTCGTTCCTTGTGAAGCGAAAGGTTTGTGTGTGAGATGCCTGGCTTACAGTGACCTTCTGCGGTGTCGCGTATTCTTTTTCTGGCCGCATTGCTGCATTCCAGTAAGGCCACTCTGCGAAAAATGGTAATGTTTTGTGCCTTCATTGTGCACAAAGCAGTCCATGACAACAAAGTTATTTCTCGAGTACTCCGCTACAGTGTTTCTCATGATGATGTGTGACCATTCAATTACCAGTCTCTAGCCAGTAAGCCTGGTCACTAAAGCCGAAGTAGAAGCTTTCCAGTATTTACGTACACATAAACATCACCTGTTTGCCGTGCTTTGGAGAGACACTTGTCAGCCCTTACGCCATGCTGCACTGATAGCAGCCTGTGACCGCAATTTTAGGGAGAAAGAAAAGTCGGTAACCTAGAGAAGAATCTGGTTTATTGTGTTTCTAGATGATGGCGCACACCATATATCTTCGATCATGTGTGTTCTGAAACTCCTCGTAGGCCCCATGTACTAAAATAAAAACTTGCCATTAGTCAAAACCGAGGGAGTCTGCTGCTTGTCATGTCAGCTGTTGACCATAAGACAAGCCAATGTTAGCGCTTCCGATGAGCACATGCAGAGATGGTGCCGCGGTAATCTGGTGTTTTGTATTTCTGCTCCCAGATGGCGCAACATTGTGCAGGCCTCCGCAGAATTATCCATTTGCATATCTGGGCTTTGGAACACACTTTTATAACTCATACGAATAAAAAAAGCTCTTGAGCCAATCTTAGTCCAATTTTTTTTATGTTAAAATTAGAAACTGCAAACTGACTCTACAATTTGGGACAGATTCGGTTCCTTCTTCAGGGGTGACTATTTGGCTGGCTCCAAAGCTAGAGACTTTTCTTAGTGGTGCCCCCCTCTTCAACGTCCTTCTAGCCGCACAAGAGGGCAGTTCTCAAAATCCTGGCATATCCAAACAAGACCAGGAAACATTAACCGCTCACAACTGGAACATCACCGAATGTGTACGTGCGCGGTCTGCGGAACCAGTCGAAGAAACACGGCAGCAACAAGTACGGCGGGAAGAATCTCTTACAAGTAAACCGGTCCTTACGAATAAACCTCCGTGATGTGGTTCATAGGAGAGGTTTATTCATAAGAGCTGGACGGCGAGTGTTCGTCAGTAGTGCACGTCATTCTTCTCTCTTCTTTGGTGTTGTTGCTGCTACTAGTTGGCAATGGAATAGACTCACTGTAACAATATTACAGTTTATATATGAGGTATGTTGCAAAAGTAATGAGACTGAGTTTGTAGTAGCCAAAGTCTTCCATTTTTTGAAACAGCAATGTCATTCTCTTCAGTGTAGTTCCCTAGGGCAGATACACACCAGCACAGTTGTTGTTACCCTTTATTGTAGCAGTGCTGGAAGTCAACTGATATGGCATTTAACAGGTCAGTCACATTATCTTGACTGCTCTCCAGAGTTCCAAAAGGGAGTCCTTTTGGACATGTTTCACTTTCAAGAAAATGAAAAGGTCGCGAGGACTCAAATCAGGTTATTCGGGGGTTGAAGAACAGCAGTAAAGCGTTTTGAGGTAAAAAATTCACGAATGGAAAAAGCTGAATGACACGGTGCATTGCCATAATGTAAGCATCCACTTGTCTGCAATGTGTCTGAGCAAGGTTAGTCTTCAGCATTTTCTAGGCCTTCTAATGGTGACTTGTGCCAGCGAAGAATTTGTATTCTTGATTAACAATATTGCCGCGAACCATGCATTGGGTTTGTTTATTTGTGTTTCGTTTTTTCGGCCTGGCTGCGCCGGCCTGTGCTATCACTGTTTTCACAGCGTTTCGAACAAACGCTATCACAGCGTTTCGAACAAACGCTATCGAACAGCGCTTCGAGCGTTCCGAGCGAACAGCGTTTCGAACAAACGCTATCACGGCATTCTCGATACAATTCGACTATTCGAGAAACCCTCGCGCCGAGGGATATAAATTCCCGCACAGCCGATGCCGCGACATTCGATCGCCGACGCTCACTAGCGTGCCCGTCGTTTTGCCGGCCATTGCTTCGCCGCCTGTGTATTCTTTCAGTTGTTTGGGGAGCACAGGTTCGCTCCAATAAACTTGTTTTCCTTATAGACAACTGCGTCGTCCTTTGCTGCGTGACAATATTTTCTATATGCTTTTAAAACTTTTGAAAAGTCATACTAGTGGATTCATAAGTATAACGCAAGAAAAATGAGGAGGCTGTTGGGCTTTGCCTTCAAGAGTGGAATGTGATAGCGATATCGTGTCCCTAGTGTCGTGTTCCTATTGCGTACTTAAAACACTTAGTGCATGGTAACTTTGCGAACTTCCTATGCACCCACTATGTGGCCTTGAGTTAATAGGCACAATAACGTGTGGCCCTTTTGTAGCGGATGACAGGCTTTAAACTATGAAGTCATTATGTTAATCACATGTTCTGACACCGGATCGCAATGTACGCTTGTGCCACACATTATTACTTCAATATTTCACGTTGCATTGTGTATTACTTCAATATTTCACGTTGCATTGTGAAGCATGTATACATGAAACACTTGGACGCAAGTAATGCAAATGAGTTTTACGGAGACCAGACAAAGGTGGCAGAAGGGTTAAGAAAGGGAAAATTGTGTCTATGTGCTTTGAGATGTCGATGAATTCGCCCTTGCGCTGCTAGTTGCTGTTTTATAGTTAGCTCAAATGGTAGAGCGACTGCCCCGAAAAGGCATTGGTTCTGGGTTTGACCTGTGGCCAGGACGAATTTTTCGGCGACTAAGAAGCTTTTCTTTCGGAGAAATTCGTATAGTTTTCTTTGTGGGGCTTCTTGCCACAAATGGGTGGTTGTCTATTTTTCCTTTCTTCTCCACACCAGTTTACGTAAAACATTTGCACATGTTTATTTTGAGAGACAGCTGCTGCTCTTCCTTGCACTCCGGCTTTAATAAAGTGGGGAACTCAGTTGGCAACAAAGAAAGAAAAGCGTTTGTGAAGAATCTTGCTTGCTTTGAGGTATTTTCCCCACTATTGTAATATTCTACAAGGTTTTCATTGCTTCTGCCATGACCACCTGCCCGCTTTGGCCACGCTGGCATGAATGTGCCTTTAATGTAACGAAGTTAAAGGGGTACTAACACAAAATTTTGAGGCCGAGATAACCTGCGGAGTCAATTTTCGTGGACATTCGTATACATATCATCTGTAAAGTATTAACAGTGAAAACAGCTTGAAAGGAATTTGAAATAATTTTGAAGTTTGTGTGAGCCATCGATTCTGTCGTGGCATTGACACCCTCGAAGAGGACCTTTTGGGGACTCCCTACTTCTCTCACGTTACCATGCTGCAGTTGATAAAACAAGTTATGACGACGTCATAGCCGTCATTTTTTCTTTTCCCGCGTTTTTTCTGAAGTCTATACTTCTTGGCGGCTGGTCATGAGTGCTTGGCCAGGGCACATGCCTTGAAAGTTTTGCGTTTGGCGACTCTGCAGTCTCACTTCCTATTCGAAAGTAATTCTTGATGCGGATTGTGCGGATGTGTGTCACAGTTCTGTGTGCTGACGTGGTTGAAAGCTGCACACACTAGGTGGCGATAGTTGCACTTGGCGGCTTCTTGTTTTTGGAGCTCTTTCAAACCAAAACTGGTTGATAATAAGGGGCCTGCAATTAATTATCTGTCACGTGCCACAGCAAACGATGTGTCGTGTTATATCTAACAGGGTCCCATCAACACAATGCAGCAGAAGAACGAGAGGCCAAAGTTTTTGTGTCAGTACCCCTTTAACAAAAACAGACTTAGTTGTTCTATGTTGCAAAACAATGTTAAAGTGCTAAGGAATTAGAGTACTCTAACTTCACTGTGCAGATGCGTTGTTTAACTGCATTTTCACAACTAGCATTTATGAAATTCCATCACGACAGAACACAATTGCCATTCTCAATCATAAAAACTCTTTCTGCACCTGATTTTAAGCTATATGTAAGGTTGTCTTACTGTTTTGACAAGGTACTGCTTATAGAAACAAGTCTTAGTTATGGGGGAAGGGTGGGGGGGATGGAAGGACAAGTGGCTCAAATTTTTATCTCGACTTCCTGCATTTTATAGCTTGCAGCATAGGCATTGACCTCGGCATGCATTAGTGTTGTGACGCAGGAAATTCGAAACATTCTCAGTGATCCAGTGCTCACTGAGAAGCTGCAAGGGGTCAAAAATTTAATCAAGAGCCCCTCATGACTGGTGTGTGTGGAATTTTTGAATAAGTAAAGCCCATCTCTCTTGTTTCTAGCCACTGGATGGTGATGGGAGCCTTCCTCCTGTCGATGGCACTCCTCCTGGCCCTGATGGTGAAGAGGCGGGAGACGCCCACAAACTACTTTCTCCTGATGGGCTTTGTGAGTTTCGTCTCAGTACTGTGCTTCCTCGTGCTCTCCAGTAGTATCATAACTAGAATGCGGTCAGTATTCCGGAAAAGATATATCGGAAGAGCTACACGACTGGGCATTGCGCAGTAATTTAATCTATCTGGAATGTAGTTGAACCCTTGTGCTCTGAAACATTTACCCACCTGTTGTCCATTCTGGTCTGAAACCAACAGAATCGGAGCTCAAGTAATAGTAGTCATACTTACTCATTTGAAGATGATACACAAGGCAAAAAAGGCGCATGTGAATCAACCACGAGAGAACAGGTTTAGCAGCCCCGACTGCGAGTTGCTGTGGTAGTGCTGCATTGTTGTGAGAGGCCCGACAACAGACCACAAAGGTTTTTTTAATGCAGAATAAATAACACTGGTTTAATATATGATGAAAAATTAACGATAGTGTTTTTAAAAATGGTCTGGCAGGGTTACAGGCACAATTTTATGTATAGGAGATACTGCACGGAGTCTGTAATTTAGCAGTTTCTACAATTTATGAATCCGGCAGAATCTTGAATGCTAGTAGTATGGCCTTCCACTTACTGATCGCTTGTGGCAGCACAGTTGTATTGAAGGCTTGGGTGCAAGCATTAAGGCAGTTAAGGCTGTATTGATTATGTTACTGGCTTGATGCACATTGAAATTGTGGCTGTGGCAAACTATTTCCATGCATGCTGTCAATTATTTTGTGAAATAAACACACAGAGGCTATTATGTGATTTCAAAGATGGTGGTGAAAGCAGAATTGGTGACTCCAAAACAAGTAGAACTCCCTGATGCACACCTTAATTTGACAAGTTTGTAATTTTGCACACTTAAACTGAATTAAAAATAATGTTTATTTTCAGTGCGCATGTCACAAAGTGGCAATCAAAGAAAGGTTGCAAGCGGAAACTCTATCTGAGGTGAAAATTTCCATGTCGGCCTTCAGATAGGAAGTGGCAGGGGAAAGAAGGAGGGGAGCCGCATATTACTGCCATGTAGATTTCCGACCCCCGCTTTAGAATATCATGTATAGCACTGCATCTGGTGTTCCTTAGGAAACTGCCAAATGCACAGTTAATAACAGAGTGCACCTTACAGTGATGATAATTATTTTTTCAGGGAAAAGTTAAAAACAGTAAGAGATGTACAGGCCCTATTTTAGAGCGTATGTGTCACTATGCATTATAGCTGTCGCATTAACACTTTATCATTACTTAGAAGATTAGTAGAATCATACCTATAGTAATTGATATGCTTTGAGTCACACAGTGGCATAGTACTTGCACTTTACAGTTTTGAAGATTCTAATTTTGATGCACTTTTCATCTGCAAATATTCTTAATTTAAAAATGCTGCATCTTTGCTTTTGTCTTTTCAGACCATTGTGCAAGCTTTCACTGTTGCTGTTGTTGGTAAGTGTTAAGAGATTCACGGTTGCTGATTTCGAAAAATTGCTGTTGGCTTATATTTAATAAAAAAAAAAGTAATTAAATGTTCATATGTCATGAAAAAATCACAGCGTATCCACAGAGTGCATGATGATGAGTGGGGCGAAGCATTCGTCAGTCCGTCCACGCTTTCGTCCGTCCCTGCGTTTTCTCCATGCGTCTGTCCGTGTGTCCATTTGTCCATGCGTCCGTCTGTGCATTTGTTCGTTCGCCCTTCTGTCTGTCTGTCCGTTTGTCTGTCCATCTAGTGAACACTCCAAGTACAGCCATCTCTCATCTTTTCGTCGTATATTCATCATATAGAAGTACCGCCATACAGCGAACATTTCAAGGACTAATAGAAAGGTGGCACGACCAGATTATACGAGTGGCACGCGGGCACTCTCTTACAGCCTGCGCTTTGTGTCTAGTTCCCAGTTTTCACCGCTGCTAGTTCATGGCACTGCGGCCCAACCCATGCTAAACCTTGCTAAAACAAAGGACGTTACGCCCAGCGACTTTAACGTGGCAACCTTTTCTCGTCAGATAGTGCTCAAAGTGCATCCTTCTGTTGCTAGTTTTTTTAGTAAGCATCAAATTCAAGGCAAATTTTATTGGAGATGAAGTCATCGTAACTAGTCTCTGTAGCTTATTTCGTCAGAAACAACTATCTTTTTATTTATAATTAACATGCACGGGTTTCCTCCTCAATTCAATAGAGTGCGCGTGAACCGCTCCTCTCGTCCAGCCATGGACGTGGCTACCTACTACTACTACTACTACTACTACTACTACTACTACTACTACTACTACTACTACTACTACTACTACTACAACATACATCGCGGACACACGACCCTGGCTTAAGGAGCTTTGCTCCTAAAAACTCTCATCTTAGGATTCACTTGTGAGTTTTAAATCATTTTCCTGACAAGAAAACCTTGGAAAACTTGCCTGTTGTGTTTGATAACGAAATAATGCAGACATTGCAGAGGTACCATCGATCATGACAGAAATCTGTGATTTAATTCCCAAAACACATTTCGGTCCCTTCCATATCTTGTGCACGTGAGCCCAGCGTGGCTGGAGTACAATTCAAATTTCACCCTGGGACACCTTTGTATGACTGCCTAAACACCCAGGTAGCTTCCTTACAATGATGAAAGCCGATTATTATTTGTCTGCATGCAGCGTAGAACAACTTCAAAAAGTGCGAGATGCAGTAGTTGTGTAAGGCTCATCTTTATTGCTGCTCAGCTTAAAATATATTCAATTTTGCCGAGGTAAAGCTTTCTTGGAATGGGGTCACTATGAATGTACAGCAGTGAGCACTGTTACGGTGAATGTGGCTCAGCGTGGCAGCACTCTGCGGAGCACCAGTGCAGCCGGCGCGGTAGCACATGTAATTGAAGTCGCGCAGGTGCACACGAGAGTGCCTCTCTGGCTACAGACTACAGACAAGCGAGGCCGGGGCTTGACTACTACGAAATGGGGCGCTCAAGCGATGTAGCCGACGACATAAATTAGCTCCCGCGTGTCCATGTGCGCATGCGTCGCTACGCTTTGATGCGCGCCTGCGCCAGCACACTGGTGCTGCACGGAGCACGGCCATGCGCTCGCATGTTCACCCTAACAGTGCTCACCGCTGTACAGTGGTAAACTCTAGTGTCTAGAGCGATGGAGCATCGCGCTTGCAACGACATGAGTGATAGCTACAGTCATAAATGCATCACTTTTGAGAATGCGCAGCACCATCGACGTTCCTTTCATTGCATTTGTTATCCTTGGTTATCACCTCCGATGCAACAACAGCTTCGGCTGTTTAACTCTTTCGTTACCTCACTAAAATGGTTGTTTTTCCTAAGTATCGGGAAGATCATTTTTTCTAATTTGAAAAGTACTCCAGGACGCATTGTAGCATACCATACATTGCACAATGAAATGCTCTTTTTAAGCAATATATGTTGTAGAGCAGCAAAAATATTTTAGGATGAATAAAAATGTGAAAAGTGTAGAATTCGTGGTTGCCAGCTGGTAAACAGCTCAATAAAAACACCATATGTGTAAAAATATTCAAAACAAAGACAATTCGTAAACAGTTCAATAAAAACACTATATGTGTAAAAATATTCAGAACAAAAAAAATTCAGAATATACATTTTGTAGATAAATAGCCCAGGAAAAGTATAAAAGATGATAAATGTTGTACAAAATATTTCTCTTCGTATAGACAAAAAAAAAAAAAATCAGAACCCGGGTGCTGCTTCGTTGCTCGCGCTATGTGGTGAAGCATTGCATGGTTTTTCGTGCAACACAATTGTACTCGCACACTTTTCTCAGTAAACTTTTGTTGTCTTACTACGAGAGTCTCCAAGGTGTGCCAATATAGATTGTGTGAATAATCCCTCTATAAATGAGATGTCCAGTCAACCTTGCCATTTCATGTAGCGTCACCTCTTTCCATGAACCATCTTACTCCGCATAGGTTGGCATCCCAATGTATACATCCAAGCGTACGTTTTTGGATATTTGCGCATGTCGTAATAAAAAAAGACAAAGTCGCGCGCAGTTCTAAAAGTTTTCGCACTGCTCTTTAGTTATGGCAAAGATGTGCTCCGGGGTCCTTCTTGCCAATAGGATAGGAGAACCTCTGCAGCCAACGCCAACACACCGCGCTCCTACGAAGTGCGGACCACGCACGTGAGCAGAATAGCTATAAAATTGTGCACAAAGGTCAGAAACTCTATGCACTTGTCGTGGTGGCGGCAACTTGAGGATGTAAACAAAACAAACCCATGAACGCATGCAGATGTGTCAGGCTGACACAAAACATTGTGGCAATAAAACTTGAAGCTGAGGTGCTGTCATCTTCGTCCTTACTCAATTCAGGTGGGGTTGAAAAACAATTTCAAGCAACGCATGTGTTTTGCAGCGCTGGTGCGCACCCATGCGTGCGTTACGACGACGTCATAGGAGCGACTATTGACACTTTATGCAAACCTGTGTTTAATATAACAATGCAAGCAAAACCAAAACTGCTGAAAACTGTCAGAGAAGGTCACCTCGACACTTTAAACACAAGGCAGACCTTCTTAACTATTTTTTGTAGAACAAATTTTTCCTGACTCCTAAGAATAGCTCTCTGTTGTATAGCTGGCATGAATTTCGGGCAATTGTTGCTGCTCAAGACAGTCAAATTGCGAAGCTGACACTTTATTCCGATGTGTGGCTTGCTAAGGTTCTTTTCATTACAGAACTTCAATGTTACTGTAGTATATTCACGAGGGGCACACACTTCTGTCAAGTTCGCTAGTCTAGTGTACTTTACCAACAATACGCCCACATGGATTCGCGCAAAGGTCTGTCAAAAATCACCATGTTGCCGAAACGGGCAAATTCAAATTTATTCTGAAAGTGGAGTGGCTGGACTATCTGCTAGAAAGTGTTGTGTGCACGAGAAACAAATTTATGAAGCCATAATCGATGATGCAGAATCGTTGATCACCGGTGAACGATTTGAATAGGAGTGGTAACGAAAAAGTGAAAGCATTAGAACGTTTTAGAGCAAAAAAAAAAAAGAAGAAGAAAAGAAACAAGCTGTTTTTGGTATGAAATGGCACTACGAACTGAGTAGTAGTTCATAGCATAAAAGGTGCCAGTTGGGCCGATTGCACTATTTTGTTTCGGTGCTATACAGTTAGTGCTTCTGAGGACCAAAGCAGTTAACATTATCAAGGCCATAAACAAGGACGGAAACTGCCAGACAGGTGCATCATTTCATTGGCACTGCACACGCCAATGACATGTAGCTCATTTTGGGCTCTAGATGTCATTCATCCTTTTCTAAACATGGCGCTCCATCGTTCCAGACATTTGCACATATATGAATCTGCACATATATGTGAATGTAGGACACAAGATCAGTGAATCGAGATGCAGTGAGCGCGAATATTTTAGTTTTTTTTTCCCAAACTCATTGGCTATCTTATACTTCACCAGCGTTAAAGGAGTGCTGACATGAAATTTAGTAATGTCAAGATTTTTACGTCAATGAGTAGCTATTGACTCCCGGGGATTTGCGACCTAGAACACAAAAGAGGGATGAATAGCTATCACTTTTATTGATTTATATCATCAGTCATCTCCCATTTAAAATGGCCGGCAAGCCCATCCTCTTTAGTGCAAGGAGGGCTTTCTCGCGGTCACCTCCATATTGCTCCACAGCTAACCACTTCTCCGCAGAAAAGAGTGACATGAGGCTCAGCTGCTCCGCAAAAATTTCGTTCGCTTGGCGCACATTCAGTTATGCCCGGTTACCTACATTGCCGCTGTAGCCGTACAGTGTCGACTAGGCTTGAATATGACACTGTGGAGCTTGGAATCGCCACAATTCGCGACATCGTGAATCATTCTGCTTCAATGAACTGTTTGCAGGACAGCGATTTCAGAATGGTTGCCGTTCTAAGCAGCAATGAGGAGGTGCCCGAGAACACTTGCTTCGGCCATGCTCGCTCGTGTGTCTCAATTACCTATACAGTCAACTGCCGATTTTTCAGACATCTTCGCGGCACCGCCACGAGCCCCATAGAATCAATGTATAAGAAAGTCTGAAATTTTGGACGCTCGAACCCCCCGGAGTCCAATTTTCCAGACTTTTTGACGCGACGGAAGGTCGGAAACCACCACTGACCTCCAGTGGAAACCACCACAACTGCATCACACACGATTAGGATCGCATAAATGAGCGCGCCGGTCTACTGTGGCGGCATCTGTTGCTTGGACTCGTTGATCGTTAGCGGAGAAACACACACGGCCTTCGAGATTCCTAACACTGGCTGCGTTTATCGTGCAAAGGTGCTTGGCTGATAATCGAAACTATCCACCCGGAAATTTTTTGGCGCCAATAAAGGTCCTTTCGCTTTAGCGCTTGTGCTCGTGCGTGCCACTCTGGCTTCCCGCGCAGCGCTTTCACGAAGCCTTTCACCACTTTGAACTAGAACTAACCGTCACACACTGATTTGGTCTGGCCACACTGGCCATCTTGAATGTTTACCAGCGCCACCTCCGGAATACCCGAGGCACCGTCGCCTGCCGTCGCGCTGTTTTGTTTACGCAGCCCACATGGTGTTTGGCTAGCCTATTGCGTGGTTGTGCGATCGTGTGAAGTGAGCTCTGCGACGCTAAGCCTAGGTGCTTCGACGCTCGTCAGCAAACTCCTTTGTTCACATCGTGAGGATTTCGCTTGCCTGCGATGGCCCCCACTCCGCCTTCGTCGTTCTCGTCGATGGCAACGAAGCCCAGAAAACAGTACTGTCGGTTAGCGATGGAGAAGAAAGCCGCCATTATTAAGTTAGTATTAAGCCACTGCAGCTCTAACACCGGCTGCCCTGACGGCACCCGCTGTATGCTGCATGCATATTTTTTTATCGGCTCTTTTCAGAGCCACCCCACTGATGCTTTGGCAGAGTTCTGGAAGTCTGGTACTTCGACCTTGACCCTCTTGATCCTAGAAATATCAATGAAATGGTGCGTTTGCTAGAGCGAGGGCAAAGGCGCTTGCGTTGGCTTCGTAGAGATACGGGTCGGTGTAGCTTGGCCACGCACTAGGACACCGTACCCCCCTTCAGCCGAGCGTATGCAAAGGGGCAACAAAAGGTGAGCGTTCGCCTCGGGTGCAAGGCATAGTCAGTGAAGTCCGACGAGCCCCAAACAACGGGAGTCGACGGACGGAAAAGGAAATGCATGCTCACCGTAAGCTGTCTTGGAGAAATGACTCACTCCCGATGCACGTGCACGAAACCTCTCGAGAGGCCTCGCGCGCGGCGCCAAAATCGACATTTGCTACCGGGTGAGAGAAGTTAGACATTACTCCTCGCCCTCCCAGCGCGGCAGACAGCGGAGGAGAGGAGTCATGTTAAGACATGAGAACGGCAGAAATAGGCGGAAAAGCTCGCGCAAAGGTGGCGGGCTAGCCTCGATTCCCACACCATGTAGCTCCTGTATTGCCTCATGCAGTAAGCACAGAACTGACACAACGTACAATACATGCCTCAATGTGCACTTGCCACTTTGACTTAGCTTGGATTGGGGCTTCATGCATTGATAACATGCATGATGCTTAAGAGATGGTACCACGCTGTCGTGTGCTATCGTAACCTGTGGTTGAAATGAGCAGATGGCGTTACTGCTGTAATTTTAGGGCGCAAGATAATTACTCATTGAAGAAAAGTCATACTTTCGTTGGGCAATGTGGGGGCGCGAAAATTATATGAGTGCGAGGATTATGTGAGTATATATGGTAACATCAAAATAATAAAGAGATATGAAGACTTAAAGCTAGGCAGTACAGTCGAACCCTTTATAAGAGACACTGACATAAGAGACATCAATGTGCCTACAGTAAAATACAGGTTTATAAAAAAATGCATATGAGGTATCTTGCCTATAAAAGACATCTCTTATAAAAGACAAGAATTGCTGCCCAGAGCACGTCTCTTATAAAGGTGTTTTACTGTACAGCTGAATGCAAGTGTAAGCATTATCAGAAACATTGGGCAAACAAAGTACAAAAAAATATATGCAGTCCATCCCTGATATATCGAACTTGAAGGGGATCGCAAAATGCAGTCAACCCTCATCAATGCAAAGTTACTGGGGCTGCAAGAAATCGTCAAATTAAGCAAGTTTTACAAGACAGAATAGAACATATAAAAAGCAGGATGCAAGGAATTTGCAATTATTCTAAATAATCAGGGCTCATCATTTGCTGTGCCTGCTAGGTTTCGGCTCCAAGGGTTATGTTTTCTCACAATACCTGGTATTAATTTTGCTGCAAACATGGAGGAATTACCGGCCTCACGGTTGTAAACGAACAAAAAAAAAAAAAAACTGTCGTGATCAACTGAAATGCACGCCTGTGCAAAAAAGGCGTTCTTCAGTGCAACACAATGGTAACACGCAGGCAGCATGTCGCCTGCATCTCGCTGCGTTAGCACGTCATAATGCGACCATTCGCCCATTCATGCGTAAAATGAAGAATTCGCTATATGTTTTGGCCGGAGAACACGATCATTGAAACTTTCAAAAAAGGCTTTGCAGGCAAGAACTCCACCAGCTGTGTAAGTGTGCAAATCGCTGGAGCAACAATCAATCAGAGGTTTGCACCGATTGCAAATTGTGCCAAACTGTTCTTTATTAAATTTGTTTACAATCCCAGAAAGAGTAAACCATGACGTGCGATGTAGCGAGAAACACGCAATCAGCTGCCCACTCGCCACTGCTATGTTGCTGTGAAGTACATTTTTGCAGGTGCAAGTTTCGGTTGACCATGAGGCAGTTTTTTTTCTTATCTCTCTTTTCTTTTTGGTGCTGGAAATATCGGGGCTGGGGTGTTTTAACTGCCACACCTTAGTATCGGTACATTGCATTGCCTTGTGGCTCTTAATCGCCGTCGTTCTTGTGGACTTGCAGCAAAATAAATTTGGGATCGGGAATTGGCACATGGCACACAAAGTTTTTGAATTAACCGAACTGGTGCTTATTGTCACTTCAAGTTAACTGGTCAAACTTACATAGTAAAATATGGGACCACATAAATATTTTGAATTCAGCAAGATTTCAAAATAACAGAGTTCGAATTAATGAGGTTTTATTGTAGCTTGATATACAATATAAGAAATATGCATGTTTCAGGCCTATATTAATGCATTGCAATTCTGAAAATGGCTTTTAGAAACCATAACAAGCGTTAACATGAAGATTTGCTCACAGTATGCTTAAGAAAAGGTGACAGCTTCTTTTGCAAGCTACTGCACTTTATTTTGAGTGAAGATAGTCTGTAGACTTGCCTTGCTTTTGTGTGCCATCATGTTCAAGTCATCCTCATTAATCAAGCATTGAAATGTTTTCAACGGCGGCGTCAGCATCTTCATAACCGCACGGGTCCACTTCCATGGCACCAGCAACGTCGGCCACGATATCAACATTGATGCTGTCAGAAACAGCGATGTCGTCATCGGCACCGATGTACTCCTGTCCGAAGTGGTGCCTCGAAGTGGTTATAAATAGCGAAATTCACTGAGGACTGTATATTGTTGTCAGCTAAGATGATGCACACTTAAGTCTTCACATGTCACCAAAAGCCCACGAGGAAACCAAGCACGATGGTGCCTTGATTCAGGCTGTTCCAAGCTCCAGTCAATATTTTTATCGCTACGATTGATGCAATGTTCAATTTAACTCCTGATGGAAAATTCAAGTGTAATAAAGCGAAACCTACTGATGTATTCAAGCCGAAAATAACAACGCTGTCCACAAAGAAGTAACGAAATGACCATGAACCCCCCACATTGGTGATGCGGATGACACTGGAGGCTTTGTAGAAGCAAGCAAAAAGCAAGAAAAAGCGTAGCCTCTGAGATGTGTATCTTATAACCAAAAATGTCAAAAATATGTTGCCATTTACAGATCTTGAGGGCCATGCTTTTTGAGCTCGCGAGCTATCATGCGTCAGCGAACAAAGAAGGGAATGAGCGCATTGCGACAAGGCAGCTGAGGAACTTTGCATCCATGAGATTTCGGTGCCCTCGGCATTCGGCTTTTTTGGAAACAGTGTGTCCAAGCATTACAACCTACAAGAGATAATGTGTCGCTTGCCGATGCACTTGCAGACAGTGTGCAACCAATGAACTAGACCATATTTTCACCATCTGCATGCGGTCACGCATCAAATTGTGAGAATATGGCTGAAAAATGAGCAGTATTTGTCTCAATAAATGCACTGTCTGGGCTTTGGCCCGCCATAGTGTTAGATATATTGGATATTACGTTTGGCGAGAGTTCAATACTTGTATATGTGTCCAACAGTTTCATACTTTTGCATGCACAATTGAAGGGGATGTATCAGCTGTTCAAAGTAGCGAATAATTCGATATAACAGAGCTGAATATACCTGGGATTGACTGTATATACAAAATTTATTCACGGTGTTATTACGTAAAGTTTTGTATGGTAGGAGAAAACAAGTCAAGATTTGGATGAGAAAGTATGTTTTAGGGAAAGTCGTTCCACTCATTCTCTGCCATGCTGCAGAAAACAATGCAAACAATGAATTAATGCACCTCAATGCAGAGCAAAAATGCTGAGCCATGGAAGTCTTTGCCCAACAGAATAAAGTGCGGTTGCACGGAGACAACCAAGTAGTGATCAAAAAATCGCAACAGCATTGCTATATTGCAATCACTTTGCTATATTGTCACGAGGCCATGACATGAACAAAGGAAGCAAACTGTTGGTAGAAGATTATTTGGGCCAAACCTGCGGCCGGTAAACTGACGTCGGATTAGAGCGATACACGCTGGCACTGATAGTGGCAAACGGAGCGTCTCGTTAGACGTTTTTACCGAGCTCTATTTATAGATCGTACTGTCTCCTTGCAGTGTCCTTCTACGACCAGATGGCAGTGCTGCAGGCTTTCCTGCTCACGCTGGGGGTCACCGGCGGTCTCACGCTCTACACCTTCCAGAGCAAACGGGACTTCTCAACGTGGGGGGCAGGGTAAGTCTTTGAATGATCTATTAAGGCGGATGCCTTGTATGTTATGCGTGGAGGTGTCCTTCGTGCTCGACAGTTCGCAGCAATCTACAGAAACCCGGCATCGACATGCTGAAGCGAAAAATTCTCAGTGGCTGTAGGATGCCCATGCTATTGCCAGAAAAGCTGCGCATCAATATATAAGATGTAATTAATGATGTCCGGAATAATTAGATGCTATACCTAATTATGTGTATTGATTAATCTTAATTAGTTAAAGGTTAATTTTGAAAAGGTGTCAATGTTAAAGTGAACCCAGAGGTAGGTAATATTAAGATAATTTAATGCATGTCTATCTCACTGCAACCTATTATGTCTTTGCAAAGTCTTTCACCTTCAAGTGTACAGAAGGTGTGTCATCCTGCCAACTTCTTTCTTTTTTGATGTGTGAAAAGCAAACTTACTCACTTTGTAGTTGTGTAATGCAATGTTGTATTCAAATGTAGACATCTTTGACATACTTTTATGAAAAAACATCAAAACTAAACTGGAACCTGCCAGTTTAAGGGGCCAATCGATGTGATGTAGCTCACGTGCACCAGACATCTGACAGATGTTGAATAAAATAAATTGAATTGAATATTTTTCTCCTTTCTTTTCTCCTGGTGTCCGCTATCTGTTAAGGCAAACATTTGTAGTGACTGACCACGCTGGTGATTCTCTGCAACAAACATTGCAGTCTCAATTGAACATTGAAGCGAACAAGAGGAAGCAAAAAGAAAGATAGGAAAAAATGTGCCACCTTATGCGCTTTTTTGACACGACGTACACTGAGATGCAGAGGGATGGAGTGACATATGTAAAAAAGAAAGGCCACTGGATAAAGCCAATATCTTCCTCATTCTCAGCTGAAAGGGAGGGGGTGCTGGATTTGTCAGAAAGCAAAAAAAGCGGGGGATTTACTACTGGGACCACCAATTGATTGCATCTTTTTGTAATCGCCCCGCATTGTTCATTTCCCCAGCTGGCGAATGGAAGAACACAAGAGCTTGGGGCTCCTATAGGACCTAAACATATTTTAGGGGTCTTTTAATGGGACCATCTCATCTCAGTGAACAGAGAGGCAAGTATGGCTGGAGTAAGAAAAAAAGAAAGCCAGACGGAAGTGACTACGAGTTCAAAAAAAAATTGCCTGTACACTGGAATTGAGTAAGAAATCGAAACCGACTGTGTGGTGCTAGCACTCCTGTCTGAAGGGTCACTGTCAGAAGGGTTAGAGATGCGTTGTCATTGCTGTCACAACGCAATGTTGGCTGAGCATACTCTCACGGGGTTACGTGATTAAAGGGAGCAAACTGTTGGTAGAAGATGGAACTACTTATTTGGGCCGAACCTGTGGCCAGTAAATGAAAAGTCAGATTACAGCAATACACACTGGCACTGACAGTGGCGAACAGAGCGTGGGCTATCGATCAGTTGACAAGTGGTAAAGCGTGTCGGCGTTTATACACGTGCCGTCGAATATTCTAGCATCATCGCTAGCGGCCATGTAGGTTCCAGAATAATCTGTAATGTTCGCAAAGTGCACATAGTATTAACAAAATGATCCACTACAGTCCTGAAGCTTTTTTAGCACTGTAGGCAAAGTTTACGCTGAAAGTTATTGACTTAGCAACGGTGAGGTAACACAACTTAGGAAGGAACGTGGCAATATTTTGCAGTTGGTTCACATTGGTATGTGTACGACCTGTGTGTGTCGTGTCTGTTCCCAGTGAAGTCTAAACTGTAATGTGCCATTTTCGTTATGTAAGTGCACGACAAAGGAAGTTTATTTTGCACACTTGAATATACAGTCGGCTCCCGGTAATTCGAAGTCGCTTAATTGGAAGTTTCGGTTAATTAGAAATGAGCAAGTGGTCCCATCAGTTTTGCATGCAATCGTATAGAAAAAAATGCTTGATAATTCGAAGTTAAAAACCCATAATATTGGTTAATTAGAAGTTTTTTCAATCGACAGTCTCGTCGCGACCGTAATTTTACAGTAAAATGGGGAACTTTTCATATGCCAAAACATCTGCCGGACCGTGCTGGTGTCTTCGCCATCACTACTGTCCGCAGCGCCACAGATCTTGAAGCGGCAATCTTTTTAACGCTGGGGAATCGCATCGGCGGCGTCGACTGACTCTTTAGTTGACTTTTGTTGAGACTCGAGTGTGTCACCGCGTCAGCCGCGCGCTGGGTTGATTCCACATGTGTTTCCGCGCTTCTGATTTTGAGTGTTGTGGTGGTGACATACGTTTGATAATGGCAACTCGTGGCCCTTACCGAATGCTAGACCTAGCGACGAAAGTCGAAGTCTTGAAGGAAGTTGACCAGGGAGGCACCGCCAAACAAGACATTGCAAGAAAGTACGGCATTAAGCCTAACACGCTGTCGACTTTCATAAAGAATAAGCACTCAATATTGGATGCGTTTGAAAGTGAAAAATTCAAGACATCGCGGAAGCGGATGCGCACCGGCGCTTACCCCGAGTTGGAGGAAGCACTGCTGATTTGGATCAGAGAGGCACGAAACAACAAACTTCCTCTCAGTGGTGAAGTCGTCACGGCAAAAGCATCATCGCTTGCTGAAATGTTGGGCATCAACGACTTCGCTGCTTCGGATGGGTGGCTTACGCGTTTCAAACATCGCCACAACTTGATTTTTAAAAGCGTGTGTGGGGAGAAGGCGTCAGTCGATGAGGAAACATGCCTGACATGAAAAGCGGGCAAGCTTCGGGAGTACCTCGAAGAATACCAGCCGGCAGACATTTTTAATGCAGATGAGACTGCGCTTTTTTATCGGCTGCTACCGGACAAGACCCTGACATTTAAAGACGACGACTGTTCTGGAGGCAAAAGAAGCAAAGAGAGAGTGTCAGTGCTAGTCGCGGCGATTATGACTGGCACAGAACGGTGTCGCCTGCTTGTGATCAGGAAGGCTGCCAAGTCTAGGTGCTTTAAAGGCGTGAAGACGCTTCCTGTGAATTATGCCTCGAACAGAAAGGCGTGGATGACATCCGATATATTTAAGGACTGGATCACCAAACTCGACCGCATGTTCGCGCAATCAAGCCGTAAGGTGTTGTTCCTTGTGGACCAATGTAGTGCCCACATGAACGTATCTGCCTTGAGTGCCATCCGTCTTGTGTACCTGCCTGCAAACACGACGTCCGTGTTGCAGCCCATGGACCAGGGAATAATAAAAAATGTGAAGGTATTGTATAGGCAGCATCTCGTCGAGCGCATGCTTTTGTGCATGGACAACTCGTCGCAATACGAGGTGAGTTTGCTTAGTGCCATCAACATGCTAGCGCGAGCTTGGACCGGCGTGAAAGAAGAAACCATCGCCAATTGTTTCCGGGCCTGTGGTTTCATGGAAAACTCGGGGGATGCTTCTCCTTGTGCGCCAGTGGAAGTGCAAACAAATGAGCTCGACGACGGTAGCTTTCGCGCCGCTCTCGGTGACGTCCGTTTTGACGAGTATGTCGCTGTGGACAGCAACGTCGAAACATGCGGTCCACTAACGGACAGCGAAATCGTGCAGATGGTTCGGCCCCATGACTGCATTCCTGAAAATGACGATGATGACGACGACATCGGAAATGAGCCACCACCGAGGGCTGCCGATGTAGCTGCGGGTCTTGCTCTTGCGCAGCGGTTTTTTGTTGGAGAACACAACGCCGAAGAAGCACTTCGACACGTGTATTCCTTACAAAACTTGCTAGCCGCAGCCAGATTCGGCAAGCAGAAGAAGATGACAGACTATTTTTTCTCAAAACTGTCGCGCTTTTAAATATAATAAAAGTGCCGTTTTTAGTGCCTTTTGCTTAATTCGAAGTTCGTTTAATTCGAAGTTTTTTGCGGTTCTCGTGAACTTCGTATTAACGGGAGTCGACTGTAGCTGTGTTGTGTCTTTTTTGTATGCTTGAAACCGTGAATAGCATGTAGAGAGATCTTCAGCTGCACTTCAATCAGGAAAAGTTGCTGTGGGCCAAATATAGGAAAACATCCAGACCTCGGATCAAAGCTTGCACACTTCGTCAAGCAGCTCACCATATGTGTGTTGACTTTGTCAAGGTAACAGCATATTGCCACATTCCTTCAACTTTTGTTATTGCCCCGCTCCACTGTAAGCGCTGCCTTGAGCAAGCTGCGCCGATTGACAAAGAACAATTGATGTAATCTTGGAACCTTCCGATGTGATTACATGCACAATGCTAACATTGCAGTTTGTTCTAGAACTTGTGTGGCCATTAGCAGTATTGCTAGAATATTCAACGGCACATGTATAAATGCCTATGCGTTTCACTGTTAGTGAGTTTATCGATGGCCGACGCTCTGTGCGCTGCCATCAGTGCCAGTGTGTGTGTATCGTTGTAATCTGGCTTTCTGCTCACTGGCCACAAGTTTGGCCAAATAAACAGTTTGATCTTGAACCTACTGTCTGCTTCCTTTGTCGACGTCACAACCCCATGACAATGTGATTAATGCTTATTTTGAAGGGATGTGAGAGTCAATAAATAAGGCTGACAGAATAGTTACGTTCTAGAATAATTAATTATCCAAGTTTTTGAAGAGAATTGGGATTGTATTTTTTTTCTTTCTCCTTGTCATCATAGGGGTGTGCTACAATTTAATAGCTAAAACGTAGTGGCAGTGTATTCACAAGCATGCTTATGTTAAACCATTGAAGTCGGGTGCTCGTTATATTTGTGTAAGTACTCAATTGAAGGCATAGTTTTTATCAATGTGAACCAAATATATGCTTTTTTTTGTCCTCTTGCCTACAGTGTAAAGTCTACCCCATTCAGTGTTTTGAAATAAGATATTTGGGTGTACTTAGAATGCTAGGGCGTCTTTTCTCTTGGGGGGGGGGGGGGGGTTGCACTTCTGATAAGATTAAGAAATGACTGCAGTCCTTACGAACTGGTCTTAATGGGAGTAATGGCTTGCCGGTTTGTGATGCAGTCCATCTAGTGATATAAGTTACAGCTACATAATTGGTGTCAATGTTATGATATTTGGGTCATATTCAATAAGCAGTAGCTTTATGTGTTACAGTCCTAGGTGAGGCTTATTGGGAGTTATTTTAAAAGTGGTACACATTACTTACAGCCTGCTGAGCCAAACTAAAATTCTGTTGAACAGGACTTTTCACAGTCTCATCCACAATGTTTGTGTAGCTTCTGCGCTTGTTGTGTGTGCTGCCGGTCGATAATTGTTTGTCGTTGCTCTTACCTGCAGACTGTATGCGTTCCTGATGGTATTGCTGCTGGGAAGTATGTTGCAGTTTTTCCTGACCTCCAGTCACCTCGAGTTTGTGCTCTCACTTGGTGGAGCAGTGCTCTTCTCCTTTTTCATCATCTTCGACACGCACATGTTGATGCATCGGGTCTCTCCCGAAGAGTACATTCTGGCGACCATCGAGCTGTACCTGGACATCATCAACCTTTTTCTGCACATTCTGCGCATCATCGGGGAGGCGAGGAGGAATTGATGAGAGAAAGGCATGTCACACGCCAGGAGCATTTTTTGTTTTGTGCGAGGAGCTGCAAAGCGGCTCACTGTTACCCAAGACTCTGCTGGCATTCCAATGGATTAGATGGAAACATGGAAGTAAAAGAATTCATCTCTTCAAGCTTCCTACTGTCGCTTCTTTAAGCACTGATTGCCTGTTAACAGTGGTCTGATGTTCTTTTCGTGAAAAATGAGCTGATGCTACCGTTTTCGGGCTATGAAATTTTTCCACACAAGTGCGGCGGGCGGGTTCGAGCCGAGGCAGTTGAGGATGCAGGCTAAAGCCCAAGGAGTGTGGATTCAAGACACATGCTGCATGTCCCCAGCAGAATTGCCCGTTCATTTCAAGCTCACCCTTTTTCTACTCTAGCCTAGAGGGCACCCCCGTAACTAAGTTGGCACTCACACCCTCCACATTTCTTTTTTTGTGAAAATAACAAAGCAACACCTTGCAATCACTAGGTACTGGATCATAGGAAAATGCCTATTTTGTTTCATGCGTTTTTAGCATGCCCCTTTTATATATAAGCACAAATTAGAGCTTAAGGAGGCCCTCTATAGTGTTTTTTTATTGTGCCTCTAAATAAATGCTATCTCTGAAGGTTTGTGCCAAAATTCCTGCAAGTGCCTATAAATGCATAGACTCAAAACTAGTGTCTATATAAAAGCCATTTAACCTCAAATTTTGCTTTGGAGTACAGTTAGGAACCGTTATATTACCGGGCAAAATTGACTTTGTTGTTAGTCTTATTTTAACATGAGCGGGGAGCCTGGGCATAAAATAGATCACTTCAACTTTTCCTCCTCAGCTTTGAGATTTTTCAGAGCAGCGTTTTCGGTGTATTGGTTACTTTCTTGTGCACGTGTTTGCATGTCCTGTCTATATATTGCCCTAATACAGCTTCTCCTAATACACAATCTTGTCTGTCTATCCTGTATGTCTATCCTGTAATCCTGTATGTCCTGTCTATAATTGCCCTAACACACAATCGAGCGCGTCATTCTCTCTTGGCATTTCTTGTTTCTTTTATTTTTTCGGCGCTCTTCGTGATGGCAGAATGGTGATTCACGTGATTCACATGCATGCTCTTTAATGGTGCATATACGAGAAATGTAAGTTGTGAATTGCCTCCAAACCTGCTTTACCATGCTGCTGCCCCCCGCTCCTCATCTCGCGTGATTATCCCGTGCAATAAACTTGTGTTGCTGCATTTTGTGAGTTTCCGATTGTGTAAGCGGAAATAACGAGAGTGTAGCTGGCAAGCTGAAACTGCTGATAGGCTCAACCCTTAGCGAACACATAGCATATGTGCTTTATGAAGATATATGTGTCGAAGACATATAGCTAGTAAAACTTTTAGTAAAGGGGCTGTAGTGAAGTGTTCTGGATAGCGCAACCAACGGAAGAGGTGCCAGATTATTTCATTCTTTGAACAGTCAAATTCTTTACAGCAAAGACGGTGCAGCTATCTAGAAAAAAAAGCCCGCCCAATTCGATGGTTTTTGTAACTTTTTCTTACTCTGAGAAAAATTATATGAACAATCTGTAGAGGCTTTTATCATCGCCGTCATGTTTCGTATGAAGTCCAAATAGATAACTTTTGTTAGCGCCTTGTCTGTTGTTCCCGCGAGTAAAATCTTGAGAGCGAGAAACACTTCTGAAGCATTAATAAAACAATTAAGCTCCTCATCTCCATTGCACGGAGAGTGCGTGCAATAACATTACTGGACGTGCAATGCTTGCTGTTGATTGTTCCTCAATCAGAAAGGAAGGCAAGTCTGTCTTTTGCTGGACGCAGGTGTACGAAGAGGTGCTGAGGCTGCGCGGGTCAATGCACAACTGTGAACTTGGAATAAAAGGGCGTGGTTGTGAACACTGGCACGCGTGCTATTTCAGCCGGAGTCAGCAAATGCCTTGTGTACCCTTCTACGTGCTTCGATATCAATGCTCGAACAGTGCTTTCTCTTGGAGCGGCCGCATTCTCATATACCAGTGTTAAGCAGTTTTGCGAGACCGAATGAAAACGAGCGGCGCCTATGAAAACGAGCGGCGCCTTCAGTTCATTATGGGGTTACGTGCTCCTATCGCACGGTGTAAAATGCATAGTCGTGAAAAGGTTTTCTGACCATAAAGCTGTTGAAGTCGCCTCAAATGTAGTGCATTGTCTTCAAGGACCGGATATCAAAACTCTTCTGAACTTTTTAATGTGAATGACACGTCCGTGTTGAACGTTTTAGCTTCATCCTTTGAGGAATTTGAATGTTGTAGTGAATTCAGCAATATAGATGCGCTGCTTCATACGTTTTCTGCGGCAAGTGCCCTGTGCGTAGATATTTGCGGCGGCGAAACTTCAAGTACTATGCAGACCCAATAGCATCACTATGTTATACGGAAATCAATCCTCATTATCAATTGCGAGGTACCTTATTTCCTGTGTGTCCAGCGGGAAATCTTTTTTTAATGTCCATTGTAGGACATCCGAGAAGAACACCGCACTCCACAATCAAGGAAAACATGCTCAATTGTTTCGGGCTTTCGACACAAAAAGCAGTGATCACACCAGGGAATGAATAAACCTTTGTCAAACATCGACGACTTAACTGGCAAGACACCGGCATGAAGCTTGAAGAAGAATGTTTTAACCCCTGCACGCACAGGAATGCGTTTAACACGCTTAACACTTTGCTCCATGTTCCACCAGAGTACTGAGTGCGGTACAGAGGAACTGGAAGAACCACATCGCATAAATCTTTATACATCTTTTTTACGGGAAACTGTGCTTAAGTATTCAAGAAAAATGTGCCTTCAAGAAGCGAAAGGACTCGATGATTTCCTTAATGTATGTAGCCTTGTAGTCTACCTTCCAATCTAACAGAAAACACAACAAACTCACGCAAAGCACTAGCCAATTGCATTTGACAGACAGTGCACCAAAAAGGGTCCTGAACATCCCGAAGGTGCAACAAATGGTTTACAATCTGTCGCAGAAAAAGGTGCAACAAACTAAGACCACCATCACGTACACGCCGAAACAGGTTCGTCCGGCTTGTTCTCTCCTACGTGGAACCCCATATAAAGACGGCAAAAATACGGCAATGTAACTTCTGCACATTCATTCGAGAGCAGTGCAATACTCCCAAAACAAACCACAACTTCGTAATGAAGAATAGGTTGCAAATGGTTATGCGAGCAAAAGTGCATAAATTCCTACCTTTGAATTTCTCTGCCTTCCCACGGATTTCAACTGCCTGTCTGCGCCAGTAAGGATCACTGTTGTAGTTTTCCAAGGGTACGACCAAGTATTTTACTGGTGCTGTTACCGAATGAGCATTCATGGAATATTTTGGTGTGAGTTTCGGATTCCCACGCCAATAACCAATACGCTTTTCCTAGTTAATTACACTTCCACTAACCTCACAACAACTTTTTGCTATGTTAACTGCCTCAGCGATACTTTCAAGGTTTATACAAAAGAGAGCCACATCGTCCACGTACGCCAGCAGGCGCACTTCACATGCATGAAGCCGGAACCCTTTAATAATTTTGCTGCGTATTATACATGGGCAGAAGCTTTCAATGTAAATGCAAAAAAGGAGAGGAGAGAGCGGGCACCCTTGGCGCATGGGTCGCTGCAGCTATATCGATTTACATAACTCTTTGTTAACAATCAGACGAGTGGTACATCCCATGTATGCCATCTAAACAGCTTCAATTATTACTGTACCGAGGTTAAGATGTTATAATATGGCTATAAGCAAATCATGCGGCATATGATCTAAGTGTTTCCCCAAGTCGATCTGAAGCATAGCGACCGTAGAGCCCATGCATGATATCAGTAAATTCTAATATGCATCTCACTGTATGAATGTTCGTAAGGATGCTCCTTCCCTTTATTCCACATGTTTGATGCGAGCCTACTATTTCTTTCATTACACTCTGCAAGCTACGAGCCATAATCTTCATCAGGATATTGTAGTCGACATTGGTCAGGCTGATCGGCCGACAGACCTGTAGAACTCTATTGAATCATTTGTTTTAGGTATCAAAGTAGTATAAAAGGACAGAAATGATGGAGGGAGGGATCTTATTTCCAAAGTTTCATTAAAAATATACGCCAAAATGGCAGATTATTTCTGCTGAAACTTCTTGTAAAAAGCAGTGCTTAGGCCATCCGGACCTGGGGATTTCCCGCAGTTTGGTTTGTCAATTGCTCTCTCTACTACTCTCACCGAGCACTCGTCAGTTCAAGGTGTACTGCTCTCGTCGTCACACTGGTGAACAGCAGGATGTAAGCTTTCGTTGTGTCTCCAGGTATGTAGCTCCTTTTACTTTATATATAGTGGACCTGCAACGTTCAATCCTGCTACATCAAATGACCGTAATGAGAGAAGATGGGTCTTCAGGCATCGACGCGTATTGCGCGTTTTCAGGTTTTACGTTGTATCATCAGCAGAGAAAGAAAGTGTTGATGATTCGTTTAACTTCTTGTCAAGCGCGGATGATCCAATACCGCTCTCGTATTCGGGTCATAGTGCTTGCCACACCACCATGCAAAGCTGTGCACTGAACCTCAGTCACTACCAGAGCCGTGCCAGGATGCCTCTGTGGCAGTATGACCACCATTTTCGTCATATGTGGCGTCCATTCTATCGAGTCGTGCGCCGAGCCGAAGCTGTCCATATAAGTCCAAGAAAGGGTGAAGATCGATCAGCATATATACTGTTTCGAAAGAGCGCGTCCAAGCTGCAGTTTTTTGACGTCTTTTGCAAATACTTCGAACTGAACAAGTCGTATTCAAAGCCTTTCAACCTTGCTTAGCTCCAGTGTCAAAATTGTTTCGCTGAGCGATATTTGAAGTCCACGGCATAGATCCACAAAGCGAAAGACCCAGGTGGTGATGCACAGGAGCTTCTGCAGGTCGTTATGCTTACTTGTATTGATAACCGGGTGTAAGTTCTCGGGTGATGCTTGAAGGAATACATGTTGCGTGTTCCGTTTATAGGTGTGCACTGGTTAGGTTCTGGAGGCCAGCTTGTTATCGGCTGGGGCAGCCATTCAGGTACATACCACCAACAACCACATGCACGTAGAGCCCATATAGGTATGCCCCTAGTCAGTACATCTGACGGGTTGCTTTCGCCCTGGCAGTAGCGCCATAGCACTCAGTAACTTGTGCCATTTCAGACACTCTGTGCTTCACAAACTGATTTCGCTTATTGGGATATCCGCGGATCTAGCTCAGTGTGATCATAGAGTCACTCCACATGATGGAATGTAAATGCTTGAAATCCCACAAGGAGCAAATGTGTTTTTGCAATCTGGCTCCCACTACCGCAGCCATAAGCTCCAGCATTGCTAGCGTTAATGTCTTGATAGGTGCCACTCTTGAATTCGCTACTATCAATGAGGTAGCTGAGTTCCCACCTTCATCGAGTGCTCTCAAGTAGGCACATGCTCCATACCCTTCAGGCTGGCATCGACGAATATATGCAGTTCAGCCTCTTCAACTGCTTCATGCAGCTGGTCTTTCACACAGTGTGGAATCCTTATGTGGCCAAGCTAGATCATGTCTGCACACTAGGCTGCTCAAGGCGTCTTGATCTCCTTGGGTAATTCATCATATCAGGAACAGCCTAAAACTTGAAGGCCTTGAAACAAAAGCTTCGCAGTCACGGTGAAGGACGATATAATGCAGAGCGGGTCATAGATTCTAGAAGAAACCTTCAGTAGGGTACGTTTCGTGTCAAGCTGTCCAGCGACTAAATACTGAGCCACAGATTTGGAAAAAAACAACAACTGAATTAGTCATTTTCTATGTCCCACTGCATTCCCAAGACCGCAGCTGCTTCTCTCGATGCTACTTCTGCCTACTCTTTTTGGTTGTCGAAAACGTTCCGCAGCAGATGGGCATTGGTCTTCCACTTCCCGAGGTTCATGGCTGCATATCTCATAATCCGCCTTTTTCATGTTTGTGTGCTGCCTCTCGCGGCCACTTTCACAAACAAATCGTGCGGCATTGCGGCGAGCTTCTGCCACCATCGTCGCCGCTTAGTACAGATTGTGGCGGCGGCGCATCAGCTGATTGCCCTGTCTGAGCGTTGTGTTATGGCACAGAACCACCTGAAAGTATGTACACGCCCAGTGGCTTCTTTTCTGTAAGCAATGAGGGAAGAATAGGCCAGCATCAATGAAAATGGCGCCCAAGAAGCAGTTGACTGCCGTCATAGCGGAAACTTGTTCGCAACCGGCTTTCCCGGCAAACCACAGAAGGGCCGAAATTCTGCTATGAGCGGTGTAACTGCATGTTCAGTAATTTGAATGCCTCATCCAAGTGCGGACATCCTAGTAGCATCTACCTTCCGTTGATGTAGGGTCGCTACTGCATTGTGCATAGTGCGTATACAGTCGGGGCGAAGACCACAGGCGATGTAGCGGCCTACTACTGGCTAATCGGGTGAATATAATAATATTTCTTTATTGTTGTATTCGTACTAAGGATATGAACTGCTGTGTCCCTGCTTGGCTTGCTGTTGCACCATCGTTTCACTATGGGGGTGCGGAGGAATGGTATTGCTGAATACCGTGCTTCGATGTGTATGGCGGGCGTAACTTGCGTCTAGGGGCCTCAGTGTTTACTGGTCTGCACATTCAAATTGAGGGGATATGATTGTATGGCACGGGGGTTGCATCATTTTAGCACAGCAGGAGATCTGGCACCCATCGAACGCTGCATGCTGAAGCTGTACATACGTTACAGTGTCGTTTAACCAAAATGGAAGCGCCTGGGTAAGTTAGACGGCGAACCCGAGATATCTGTGGACATAGCACTGCGGTGACAAGAAAAATGCACACGCGGTGAAATTTGAAAATATTTGTGAATTGACACGTGACATTCACGTCAACACACGCAGATTTTTTTTTTTGCTTTTTCACCGAACAACGAATGTGCTCTGAGAACAGAAATGAACCAATGAAAGACTGCGAATGACAGGTCACAAAACCATTCCGTTCCTCATTCATTATGTTCGAGTGGACATTTTACAGCGACTCTTTCCTGATATTTAGAAGACGCCAAAATGAACAGCGTAGTTACGTTGAGACCGACGTAAACAAAAGTGCACTTAAGCATACTTTGTTGTTGTCATTCTAAAACAAATGCAGAAAACATATGGTTACAGGGATCACAAATACACGGAAGAGAGAAGGGAGTGTATTTGCAATATTTACAGGTAGGTGCGACACTCCAGGGCTGCTAGGATCTCGCGCGCCGAATCCGCTTCTTCTTCATCAATGCGTCTACGATGGGGTGGAGCCATGCCCACTGCCTCGTAGCGTCACCCCCGGTGGACGAAGCGCCGTCACGGTGCCGCTAAATCAATCAGGACTAACAGTGTAGTAGTGTTTTAGTCGCGACACATGAACAACATCAGTAGGTGGTGTGGCAGAAGATGAGTGTAGTTCAACGGGAGTAATGAGGTAGTCGAGGTCGGTGACCTTGCGGAGAACTTTGTAGGGCCTGGTGTATCGTGGAAGGAGCTGCTCGCACAAGCCTTCACGCTGATGCGGCGTCCTAAGCAGGACGAGAGAGTCGGCAGGGTAGTCGACGTCGCGGTGCCAGTCATCATAGCGGCCTTTTTGTGAAGCCTGAGAAGCAGTGAGCCCAGTGTGCGCGATTTGTCGAGCGACGCGGGCTCGAGAAGCAAATTCCTGAGTATACACCGTTGGTTTTGGTAGCATCAGAAGAAAGGAGTGTGTCGAATGGCAACGCAGGGTAGCGGCCGTACAGAAGAAAGAACGGATAATAGCCGGCGGTGTCATGCCTTGATGAATTGTACGCAAACGTAACGTAGGGGATCATTGCGTCCCAGTAACGGTCATCAGCAGAGACGTACATGGACAACATGTCTGTAAGAGTTCGGTTGAGGCGCTCTGTGAGACCGTTGGTCTGGGGATAGTAGGCAGTAGTAAGGTGATGTTCGGTAGAGCAGCTATATACGGAGGATTTTGTTGATAGTGGCGTTCGTCCACTAGAACAAAGCCGAGAAATAAAGTCGACGCGCTGATTAGAAAAGCGTACAGAGCTGCGTTGCGTCTACCGCAATACACAAAGAACGAAAGCCTGCTGCAACTCGGAGTACATAACACGCTAAACGAGATCGCTGAAGCACAACGGATAGCGCAACTCGAACGATTATCTAGAACCATGGCGGGTAGAGAAATTATGGAAAAGATCTCCATTAATTACCACGGAATGAAAGGTCCCAAGACGCAGATTCACCCGGACGTCCGGTCCGTGATAATTACGGAAAACATACCAAAAATTATGCACCCTGCACACAACGTTGAGAGATGAAAATGCCGCACGAAAATGATCCTTAAAAACCACGGCACACGGGAGGGTGTGCTTTGTGTAGACGCCGCCCGGCATTCCCGAAATAATAATATCAGTATAATAGGGTTGTGCATGGCTCCTTCTTCGCAATGGTGGTGATAGACACAAAAGGGAAGACCTTGACCGCGGGCTCCGTAAGGAACAGATCGTCGGAGGCAGCGAAAGAAATGGCCATTGCACTGGCTGTAGTCAATGGTTGAAAACACGGCAGATTAATAATCCGTGACTCCAAGATGGCCATTAGGAATTTCACAAAGAGATGGGTCTCCACCGAAGCAGCCAAAATCCGGAACCACAGAGCAGAATCTTTCCGGAACGGCAAAATTGTACCCAAATACGTCAAGTGGATCCCGGTGCACATGGGAAAATTAAACATCGAAAACACGACCATCCCTCAAAACCTCAACGAGAAGGCCCACCGAACCGTGCGAGAACTAACCCACCACGGTTCGGACAGCGACGGCCCGTCCCCCCGCACCGACAACAGAAGGGGAGACGACTCCGGGGGAGTCGACGGGGACGATGGAGGTGATGACAATAATGAATATGCGATACAAGACGACAGAGACAGACTGCTCACGTATCATGACATATTGGCACATTATAAGCGACATCGAGAAGAATATCCGCCACCACACAAACAGCTAGACAGATCTCAAGAAACACATTGGTGAAGATTGCAAACCAGAAGCTTTTCAAATCCAGTACACCTGAACAGAGTAAATTACAGACAATACCCACTAAGCTGTACCCTCTGTAAGCACGAACACGCAGATATGGCACATATTCTATAATGCACACAGGTCACAGTAATATACCGAGAGGACAATATTAAACCGGACCTTCTCGAGGAGCGTTGGCTAAGTGCGCTGACTAGCTCAGATCTGCACGACCAACTGTGGGCGATCCAGCGGGACCGGACAGCGCTGGAAAGGCTACGCCTCACTGCACAAAACGTCGGGGTGGCCTGAGCCCGGGCCGGTAACCCTGCAGGGTTTCTTTTTTTAATAAAGTTTTTTCCGTCCATCCACCCATCCGTCGATAACTTTTGCGAGGAAGCAGCGGCCACGATCCGTCAGAAGCTGGCACGAAGCCCCATGCCGCAGAATGACGTCATTCAGTAGAAAGTCTGCGACGTCTGTAGCGCAGCTACTTGGCAAGGCACGAGTTATAGCGTATCTGGTCGCATAGTCAGTTGCGACAGCGATCCATTTGTTGCCTGACACGGACGTTGGGAAAGGTCCGAGCAAGTCAAGGCCGACGCGGAAGAGTGGTTCCGGGAAAATGTCGGTTGGAGCAGGCCAGCCGTACGAAGAGCAGGACGTTTGCGATGCTGGCAGCGCTTTCAAGCAGCGACATAGCGGCGCACAAATTTATACAGGGCAGGCCAAAGGAACCGTTGCCGCACGCGGTGATAGGTGCGTGAAAACCAAGGTGTCCTGCCGTCAGAGCATCATGCAGATGTTGAAGAATGGTGGCACGCAAGTGTCGGAGACTAACTAACAAAAATTCCGGGCCATCAGGCTTCATGTTGCGGTGGTACAGAATTTCATTGCGGAGGACATATTGACGGAGCGAAGGGTAGGAATGTCCTGAAGATACTCGCTCAACGACTGTCTTGAGGGTTGCGTCCTGGCACTCGAGTCGCTTGCTGGGTTCCGTGCCGACCGGTTGTGCACCCGCGTGCTCCGCGCGCTTGCGATCTTCGGCGTCAGCGTAGCTCTGGCTGACTGGGCTCGCCCTACGTCACCTCCTGCCGCCGACGACCTTCGACGACAGTGTAGCTCTGACTTACTGGACCTGCTCTACGCCATCTACAGACGCCGACAAGAGCTCTCGCAAGTGTGCCCCGTCCTCGGACTCCAGTGACCGTGCTTCCATCTTTCCTGTCTCTCCTATCCCCTCAGTTTCTTGTTGCTTCTTCTTCCTCTTTTCTACACCTTTACTCCTACCCTTTTTATCCATCCTCACCCCCATTCCTTGTGAGCTACTGTGGCGGTGTCGCTCACTGAAGAAGACAATAACGGGGCTCACTTTTCTCTTCCTTTCTCTTTCTTAAGAATCACTCAGCGTCCTGGCGCTGCTCTGTGCCGATGTCGCGCAAATCAGATATGGTGAGCACACAAGAATCGCTCTCATGGACAGCGAGGAAAGCAGGGTCCACCGGATAACGCAAGAGACAATTGGAATCTTGGTGTAACCTGCCAGACTTATACATTATGTCGAAGTTATACTCCTGGAAACGTAGAGCGCAGCGACCTAGGTGACCAATTGTGTCCTTGAGTGAAGACAACCAACACAGAGTGTGGTGGTCCGTAATAACTGAAAACTTTCGGCCATACAAGTAGGGGCGAAATTTCGCTACAGCCCAGACCAACGCAAGACACTCGCGCTCCGTTTTCGAATAGTTTCGCTCAGATGTGGAGAGAAGGCGGCTGGCATACGCAATAAAACGCGTCTGGCCCTTCTGGTGTTGAGCGAGGACGGCGCCGATGCCGTGAGCACTGGCGTCTGTGCCAACTTCAGTCGTCGCGGACGGGTCGAAGTGAGCCAATATTGGTGGTGAAGTGAGCAGCTGGATCAGCCTGGAAAACGCAGCTGCTTGGTCTTGGCCCCACGAGAAGGGCGCATTCTTTTTCAGAAGATCAGTGAGTGGTCGTGCAATTGTAGCGAAATTGCGTATAAAACGTCGGAAGTACGAGCATAAGCCCACAAAACATTGAACATCTTTGGTAGTAGAAGGCAGAGGCAAGTTCTTGACAGCGCTAATCTTGTCAGGGTTCGGTTGGACGCCAGCAGCACTTACACGATGACCAAGGACCGTGATTTCTCGTCGGCCGAAATTGCACTTTTTCGAGTTCAGCTGGAGTCCCGCTCGAAGAAAAACGGCTAGAATGGTGGACAAACTACTTAGGTGGCTTTCAAATGTTGGAGAAAAACAATCATATCGTCGAGGTAGCAAAGGCCGATGGACCATTTATTACCACGGAGGAGAGAGTCCATCATGCGTTCGAGCGTTGCCGGGGCGTTGCACAGCCCAAAAGGCATAACCTTGAACTGATAAAGGCCGTCCGATGTGACAAAGGCAGTTTTTTCGCTAAGTCATCGAAAGAAATTTTCTAATAGCCCGAACGCAGATCTATGCATGAGAAGTATCGCTTGCCATGAAGGCAGTCAAGGGCGTCCTCGATTCGTGGCAGCGGATATACCTCTTTGCGGGTTATCTTGTTCAAGGCATGGTAGTCAACGCAAAATCTCCAACTGCCATCCTTCTTTTTGACTAAAACAACAGGTGACGCCCATAGACTTGAAGAGACCTCTATGACTCCTTTGGAGAGCATCTTCCTGACTTCTCGTTGGATGACCTGGCGTTCGGACTGGGAAACACGATATGGTCGCCGTCTAATAGGACTAGCATCGCCGGTATGTATTTGATGACGCACGACGGACGTTTGACCTAAAGAGTGGTCACCGATGTCGAAAATATATCGATAGGTGGTCACAACGTGGTGGAGTTGCGCAGCCTGACAGGGTAGAAGATCAGGGTCAACCATCATCCTGATTTTATCGGTAGGTGCGTTTGCTCGGCTTGCTGCAATAGGGGACGAGCAGTCTTCAGGGTCTAATGCGATGATGTTACATGCATCAAGTGGGGAACATGACCTAACGAAGTGCCTTGTGAGAGAACTTGGGTCGAACTACTAAAGTTGAGAAGCGAAAGCTAAACGTAGTTGTCCACGATAGTCACGATGGTATGCGGTACAGCAACACTTCGCGCCAAGAGCACATCCACTAATGGAGGCACTATGTAGTCACCGTCAGGAAGATCTGGTGACATCGTTAAGGCCACAAACGTGGTGGCTTGCGGTGACAGCCGAACATAATCAACAGCGCACAAGCCTTTGTGATGGTGAGGACGGCACAGCCCCAAGTCGAGGCAGTTTAAGTTGAAGAACGCCGGTAGCACAGTCGATGAGAGCGGCATGAGTGGACAAGAAACCCAACCCAAGAATCAGGTCATTGGGGCACTGCTGAATAACTGCAAAGAGAACAGATGTGGGGTGATCGGCGATTGTGATACGTGCTGTGCACATTCCTGTGATGGCAAGACTTTTTCCGTCGGTGACACGAATAATGCCAGAAGCAGCCAGTGTGAGAACTTTCTTCAGGCAGCGACAAAGTCGGGCACTCATCACAGACATATGCGCCCCGGTGTCAATAAGTGCAGAAACAGTCGGCCGTCAACGTCTTCGTCGATCAAATTTCGTCGTGTCGGACGTACAAGGAGAGGATTTCAGGTCGGTATCGAGGATGCAGCTTCACCTCTAAGAGCTGCACCGCTTAGTTTCTCTGATGAGAATTGAGTGGGCAGGTCGGGCGTCGTCGTAGAGGAGAAGGGGACGGCGGGCGACGTCCAGGCGGCGAACGAGACTGATGACGTCGAGGTGACGGTGAGCGGCTGTGCTGCGTACCAGGGGCATCGAAGGGTGGAAGGCGGCGGTAGCTGTCGGGGATCGGCGCAAGAGGCTGGAAAAGGTGGTAGCTGTCGGCATGGCGAGCATTGTTATACTGTGTTCGGGACGAAGACCAATGGTTGCGGCAATACCGTGCGACGTGCCCTATGCGGCGGCAGTTAAAGCAGATCGGCTGATCATCCACCGTTCGCCATTCGGCCGGATTGCGAGAGCGTGGAAAAAAACCGTTCCTGGGGTGGTGACCTGGAGTGAGGTGGCGACCTTGAACGGAACCCGATTGGTCAAGACTGAGCAACGGCGCAGACATCGAAGCCCAAATTGCTGAGTTATTCCCGCACAATCGACTGTGCCAAGCAAACCTGAGGTACTTGAGAACCGACATGGCCGTTAATGGGAAGAGCAGGTGTAATTGCTTCGATTTCCCGCCGGACGATTCGCGTAATTTCAGACGCCGGTGAAGACTTTCGATGAGAGGTCAGTCCATCTTCGCAGGAGGTCGTCGCAGCGGTGTTCGGCAGTCGAGTGAATGATCTTGAAATACGCCTGCTTTTGGCATGTTCAAAACGCCGGTATTCCTGAATATTTTCCTTGACGGTCGCGCAGTTCCGGCACATTAGCAGGTTGAACGCATCGTCTGCTATCTCTTTGAGGACGTGGCCAACCTTATCAGACTCCAACATGTCGTTGTCGACTTTACGACATAGAGCCAGCACGTCCTGTATATACGAGATATACGGCTCTGTGGACGTCTGAGCACGTATAGACTACTCTTTCTTTGCAGCCGTCTTTCGACCGACGGGCTTGCCAAATAAGTCGCACAGCTTCTTCTTGATTGTGTCCTAACTGCCGATCTCTTCCTCATATGGTTCTCATACCAGACTTTGGCCGTGCCTTTCAGGTAAAACTGCACGTTGGCCAGCACGAGAGCCGGGTCATACCGGTTAAGCGCACTGGTACGTTCGTAGTCAGCTATCCAGTCGTCAACATCAACTTCGTCTGTACCGCAGAACGTTCCTGAATGTTTCAGATGCTTCAGCACGTATACGTGGGTGGGGGTGGGGCTGGTGGAGGCGTTGCCGTGGATGGTGCAGGCGTCACCGAGGCCAATGGAGAGGTGGCTGTGGGATCAGAGCCGTGTTCCATCACGGCAACTCCGATTTGACGACCACTGCGGAGCTCCGTTGTAAGGCGCTTTGTTATCCAGCACGTCCACCAATCCGTTACGGGGATCAAAATACACGGAAGAGAGAAACGTGTGTATTTGCAATATTTACAGGTCGGTGTGACAACCCATGGCTGCTAGGATCCGCTTCTTCTTCATCGATGCGTCTACGACGGCGGAACCATGCCCACTGCCTCGTAACAATATCATACAAATAAAAACCGTAGCTCAAGTGAGAGTCATCGCTACTGCAGTGCTAAGCGACGAGACACACACAAAGCGCACACTTGTTGCGCTCCCTGCAGGAAACGGTAACAGAATGATTCAGTTAGCGCACACACACACATCTTTAATGAACTGGTTTTCACCTTGCCTTGCAGATTTGAAAGCTGCTAAGAACTGCAGTTTTCATTTTGGCGCCTCAAGGCACTGCTGATTGTCGCATTTGACCTATAAGAAGCGGGGAAAAAATACTGCTGCTGGGCACGCCTCCCAAATGCATTTATAAGCTTCACTAGTTGTAGACGTAGCGCTAACGAAACCGGATTTAAGGATAAATTTATGGGTCGTGCCGCCAGCACCACTCTCACCACCGATGCCGCCGCGGAAAAACAGGTGGCGTCTGTAACGGCGCCCGACAGATCGTTTCCAAGAGCCGCCACCGTGGGCTGCGCACGCGCTGTAGAGCAGAGTTACTGTATATGCTACCTAAAGGCTAAAGGTAGCATATATAGAAACTCTACTGTAGAGACGCGTGCGTGGCCCCCTGGTGGCAGCTTTTACAGAAAAAAACTTTTAAGCAGGAAATTGCCAAGGGAAGGATCTATGATAATACTCGGGGTAGTTCTAGCTACTGTTTGAGGCCAGGACGGGAGTATCGCCAACAAAGAAATATCGGGTCAAATACGAAGGGGTGGACACGGTATGCAGTGCATGTGGAGAGGAGGGGGAAACTGCCGAACACTTGATAACCTTCTGTAGAGGGCTTTACTCTATAGTTAAGGATGACGGCTTAGAGTTCTTCAAAGCACTGGGGTTTAGGGACAGGGAGAGCCACATATACTTTAAGCGGGAAGAATTAACTAGAAGGGGGTTATTTGATTGGTGGCTAAAGTCAAGGAACGAGTGAAAAGAAAACCTTCACTGCAAAGTGCCAGTCCTCAACTTCACTGTTTAAAGGAAAAAAAAAAGATTAATCTAGTTGTTGGTTCGCAAAGTATTACGGCTACGTGGCGTTAAGCGCCGCCCGATCTAAAGGGTACAGCCATATCAATCCATCCATCCAGGCATGCAAAAGGTACATTGCCCATAGCATTGCCTTCGACTGCTCATACATGCGTCGACCTTCATGGAATGTGTCCACACTCACCAATATAAATTGTCGACATAAAATGCCTTTTTATTGTGGAAGTGAGCTCTTCGCCTTCGCACGCGTTATCTAAGTGGTAGTGAATAGTTTCCATGAGCAAGAAGGGGCCTAATGTTGACCCAAACGGCACCCGTGTCATGCGATATTTGACGAGCTTACGATGTTGGCTTATGGAAATGGAGTCAAACCAGAAAAACCGGAATGCATCTCGGTCAGTCTCCTGTATCTCGATTTGTAAGATTGCCTTTTCGATGTCGGAGTTGATGGCAACAGGGAACCAATTAGAGTGAACACGGACTTGTAGCAATTCTGGATTAAGGTTCACTCCTTTTTCCAAGCAGTCGTTAAGGAATGGTACACCTTCAGTGTGTGACGATGCGTTGAACACTACGCTCGGTTTGGTAGTTAACGTTTCCTCTCTTATGACTTCCCGATGTTGCATATATGGCCCGATCAAGATCTAGAGGAGTACCCCAATTTAGGCACCCCTTCCGCGTGATTTAACTCCATATTGCCACATGATATCTTGGGTGAGATTCAGGAGTGAAAGAAGACAAGGACGACCTATCTGAGCTGCTGCTTGGCTAGTCGACTCAACGAACCCATTATACAAAGTTTGTCTTAAGAAACGTGACAAGACTGGTGGAGGTGCTGGGTACAACGTCTCACGATCCACCCGATGTCCAAGACCCCACCCAGCAGCTGGAACGCAAGCCCTGCACCTGTGGACACTCCTGTTCACAGAGTAAGCCACCGCCAATGAGGCCTACCACCTGAGACACCAACCACTGACACAGCAACTATGACTTCGACACAAGATCCCGCTCAAGCTCCGACACCTTCCACGCCGATCTACAGCACCGTCCAGAACCCACTCATGCCTAGCCCCTCTCATGGAGAGCAGCATGAAGATGTTGACGACTGGCTAGGTGAGTTTGAACGTGTCGCAGCGATAAATTACTGGGATGATGCCGCGAAGCTCCGGAACGTGTACACTTGCCTAAAGGACGGTGCCAAGACGTGGTTTTTGAACAGGGATGATGTTCTGACATTTTGGCGCGAGTTCTGGAGACCAGCGTCGCCTTCTGGAGACCTACAGGAGTCCCGACCGCCGCGAACGGGCGGAGCGTGCACTAAAATCACGCATCCAGATGCCAAACGAGACTGTCTCGATGTACGTCGAGGACATGGCACGGCTTTTCAAGCGAGCGGATCCTGCTATGGCAGAAGAAAAAAAAGTTGCGCCACCTCATGCGTGGTGTGAAGGAACAATTTTTTGCTGGTTTGGTGCGTTGTCCCCCCAAGAGTGTTGCTGAGTTCCTTACTGAAGCGGCAACAGTGGAGCAAGTACTGCACCAACGGTCTGCCCTGTTAGACCGTCAAGTGAATGCTGCCTCAACTCCCGAAATTTTCACCACCCCTGGGAGCAAGAGCCCCGAATGGATTCGCGAGATCATCCGATGTGTCGTCCGGGAAGAAATGAAAAAGATGTACGGGACAAGGCAAATCGATGTTGGTTTCATCACCAGTGTCATCCGTGACGAGGTCCAGCAGGTGCTGCACGCCCATTGTTTTCCGCCGGTGTCGGTTGATCCGGAAACGGCTCCTGTGTCTGCTGACAGTCGCCGTCGTACGTACGCGGACGCCTTGCGACCTGCCATGCCTCTTTTTGGTCAAGGAGTCCCGACCCAGACAGTGCCGCACGTCCAGATCCAGACAATGCCATACGTCCCGATCCAGACAATGACGCCATCAGTCGCGGTTCAGTCAGCGCACGCTGGTTTGGACATCGATGGTCGCTGTGCACCGACGCGCAATTCTGATCTCTGGCGTGCGCCGGACAGACGACCCCTCTGCTATCATTGCGGTGAGGCTGGTCACATTTACCGCGAATGCCCATACCGGCAACTTGGCCTGCGTGGATTTTCCGTCAATTCACCTCGTCCCCAAATTGGTCAAAGGCCGAGGTATATCGAAGAGTATCTCGCGCAACAGCGTGCACCCTTTACACGACGGCAATCGCGATCAACATCTCCGAGGAGACCCGCAGCCACTGGGTCACGTTTCGAGGTGACGGCACGGGAACGCTCTCCGAGCCCTCGTCGGGAAAACTGAAGGCAGCGGCCTACGGGGGCAAGGTCGATGGGACTCGAAGTGCGGAAGACCTCCCATCGACGCTTGCATGCAACGCGGAAGACATTTCATCAGAGAATAATCGCAGTACCGAAGAAACGCCGAAATCCACATCTGAACCCAGTGACCGCATGTCACTTGACATACCTGTGCTGATTGACGGTTTTCAGGTCAATGCATTGATAGACACTGGTGCAGACTATTCGATTATCAGCGGGAGGCTAGCAAAACATCTCAGGAAAGTGATTACGCCGTGGAATGGAACGCGAATTCGAACTGCTGGAGGACACGTTGTAACACCGCTGGGTCACTGTATGGCAAGAGTGAAAGTTCGTGCGTCATCGTTTGTGCTCAGCTGCCTCGTTCTTCGCGACTTTTCACGTCAGCTGATTATCGGCAGCTTCGGCAACTTCGGCACCTTCGGGAATACGGTGCCATCATAAATCTTCGTGAGCGCATCGTGACCTTCTCGACTCAAGGCGCAACAGATCGAGACGTTGATAACTGCCGTAGACCTGCGCTGCGTGTTGCTGACGACAGTGTGACGCTGTCGCCTCGAGCGACTGTTTCCTTCGAAGTCACTTGTGAAGACCTCCGGGACGGTGACGTGGTGGCTGAAAGCAACCTATCACTTCTGCTACTCCAAGGTGTATGTACCGCATGAAGTGTTGTGCGTGTCCGTAACGGACAGGCACAAATACTAGTTACGAACTTCAACTACGAGCACCGGCATCTTTTCCGCGGAACCACCGTAGCCTAGGAGATCCTGTTGCCGGCCTCACGGAGTGCTTCGCGTCCGAGGAAACGCATGAGGATGAGGAATTTCCAGACCACATCGACATTAATTCGACGCCTTCAGACGAGAGAAAGGCTGCACATGACCTTTTAAGAGAGTTTCGGTCTTGCTTCGCCTCTTCTTTCAAAGTCCGTCAAACACACCTCGCCAAGCATAGAATTATTACCGACGATGACGTCCGCCCCATCCGGCAGCAGCCTTATTGCGTTTCTTCCAAAGAACGTGCGGCTATTCAGACACAAGTAAAAGATGTGCTCGATGACGGGATTATTCAACCATCCAGCAGCCCTTGGTCTTCGCCAGGCGTTCTAGTGAAGAAAAAAGACGGAACGCTGCGATTTTGTATTGACTACAGGAAGCTTAATAACGTCACAAAAAAAAGACGTTTACCCACTTCCACGGGTCGACGACTCTCTCGACAGGTTACGACGCGCGAAGTATTTTTCGTCCATCGATCTAAAGAGTGGCTATTGGCAAATTGAAGTGGATGAACGAGACCGAGAAAAACCGCGTTTGTGACTCCAGACGGACTTTACGAATTCCGAGTTCTTCCCTTCGGCCTCTGTTCTGCCCCAGCCACTTTTCAGAGGATAATGAACACAGTTCTGGCTGGCTTGAAGTGGCAAAGCTGCCTTGTCTAGCTCGATGATGTGGTCATCTTTTCTGAGAGCTTCGAAGAACATCTGAAGCGTTTGAGAAAGGGTATGGAAGCCATTCCCACAGCTAAACTCAGGCTGAAACCCCAAAAATGCCATTTTGGCTATGAAGAGCTCAAATTTCTGGGACACGTCATCAGTGCGGATGGAGTGCGACCTGATCCAGGCAAAACTGCTGCTGTCGCCGCCTTCCCTGTTCCATCAGATAAAAGAGCAGTACGCCGTTTCCTCGGCTTGAGCGCGTATTATCGCCGATTCATCGCCAACTTCTCGAAGATAGCTGAACCTCTTACGTGACTCACCCGAGATGACGTGCCTTTTACTTGGAGCGCAGAACAAGATATAGCGTTCGCAGAGCTACGACAGAGAATGCAAACAGCCCCTGTTCTTGCCCATTTTGATGAGGCCGCTGCTACAGAAATTCATACAGATGCCAGCAACGTCGGACATGGTGCTGTCCTTGTACAACGACACGGTGGCGTTGAACATGTAATAGCTTATGCCAGTCGTATTCTTTTTCGAGCCGAGACCAACTATTCTACATCGGAAAAAGAATGCCTCACAGTCGTGTGGGCAACGACCAAATTTCGGCCTTAACTATACGGTCGTCCCTTCAAAGTGGTGACTGACCACCACTCGCTCTGCTGGCTGTCAAATCTCAGAGATCCTTCTGGCCGTCTCGCTCGGTGGAGTTTGCGTTTGCAGGAGTTCGATATACGATAGCATACAGGTCAGGGCGCAAACACGAAGATGCCGACGCGCTTTCTCGAGCGCCTGTGGGACACGCTGTCAGGGGCTCCGAGGATGAAGATGCCTTTCTCGGCGCAGTCAGTGATTCAGATTTTATGTCAAAACAGCGGGCAGACGACGAATTGCGCCCAGCTATTGATTCCCTGGAAGGCCGGAACTCTCAGGTCCCTCAACACATTGCTCGCGAACTGTCTTCTTTTGTCTAAGAAGAGACATTCTTTACAAGAAAAACACCCGTGGTAGCGACAAAGCCTTCCTACTCGTTGTTCCTACCGAAATGCGTGACGAGATTCTCCTTGCGTGCCACGACGTGCCCACGTCAGGACATTTGGGCTATTCGCGAACTCTCACCAGAGTACGCCAACAGTATTACTGGCCGCTACTATCAACTAGTGTACATCGATATGTGAAAGGCTGCTGTGAGTGCCAGCGTCGCAAGACTTCGCATGCGAGACCCGCGGGTCTGCTCCAGCCGATCGCACCACCACAGACACCGTTTGACCTCGTGGGAATGGACCTTCTCGGACCCTTCCCTTTGTCGTCCTCTGGGAACAAATGGATTATAGTTGCAACAGATTATCTTACTCGTTATGCTGAAGCAAAAGCGTTACCCCGTGGCACGTCCTCTGAAGTCGGGCAGTTCTTCGTGCACCAAATTGTCCTACGGCATGGTGCCCCGTCATGCGTGATTACGGACAGAGGGACGTCATTTACAGCACGAATGATGAAGGACATTTTAAATTGAGCTGCACAAGTCATCGAAAAACGACGACTTATCACCCGCAATCGAATGGACTGACAGAGAGGCTTAACAAGACCATAGCGGACATGCTGTCAATGTACGTGGACGTACAACACAAAACCTGGGTCGAGATTCTTTCATACATCAAGTTTGCATACAATACGGCCACGCAAGAAACAACGCGATTTCTGCCTTTCGGACTTGTTTACGGACGCAACGTGCGAACCATGCTCGATGCTATGCTTCCATGCGACCAAAGCAATGAACTCGCTCCAGACGCTGAGCAATACACTCCATACGCCGAAGAAGCTCGTCAGCTAGCTCGCATAAACACCAGTCACCAACAAGATGCAGACGCCTGACGTTACAACCTCCACCATCGAAACGTCACCTACCACCCTGGTAAAAAGTGTGAGTGTGGATCCCTGTCCGGCGACCAGGCTTATCCGAAAAACTCCTAAATCGTTAATTTGGACCGTACAAGGTTCTTAGACGTGTCACAGATCTTACCTACGAGGTATTTCTGGACGACGCAGCGTCTTCTCGTTGACAGCTTCGGCCCGAAACCGTGCAAGTCGTTAGGCTGAAGCCCTACTTCACACAATAGCCCTTGTGGTTCACGTGTTGTGAAATGCCGTGACATTGCGCTGCTGCTACTGTTTGTGTTCTCCGGTGTTTTTATGCCTTTTCTTTTTGCGCTTGGCGCAAGCATTGGCAACACTTCCTCATTTGCGCTGAAAGTACTGGCACTCTCCCTCTTTTGATTCTCTATATCTGCGTGTGTATGCCTTCATTTTTTTTTCTTTACGAGCATCGAGTAGATGCTTTCAAAAGGGGGTCTATTGCCACATGATATTGTTACGGGGAAGATTAATTCACCGAGAGCTGGTCTTGCTAACGGCTTATAGAGCGCGCAGTCAACCAGGCCAACGGGAGAAGCTCGTGAGTCCAACCCACTACAACCACGTTGTCATCTTCTTCATTTGGGTGCCAATTCAGCTGTGTCGGGGCGACAGTTCCATACACTTATCATCACCCCGGCCCGTAAGGCACCGTCTCGGTGCCTGTTAAATGAGCGAGTCGACGTTGTAGGGCTTGAGACGAGAAACGTGGACTACTTCCGTTCTGGGTGCAGCAGCTGATGAGTTTGTGGTAGCGGCAATATCGTAGGTCACAGGTGTGACCTGACGAATGACTCGGTAGGGCCCAGCGTATCGCGATAGAAGTTTCTCGCAGAGGCCAACACGTCGAGATGGGAGCCACAGGAGAACAAGAGAACCCGCAGAAAAAACGGCATCTCTATGTCGACGGTCATAAAGAGACTTCTGTGCTGTCTGCGACGACGATAACCAAGCACGCGCTACCGCACGTGCCGTGAGGGCACGCGTGATTGCATCCTGAGTGTACGAGGTGGAGGATGGGTGGTCTGATGAAAGCAGTGTGCCGAAGGGCAGTAAGGGATGACGTCCGAAGAGTAGATAAAAAGGGGAGTAGCCCGCTGTTTCATGACGCGACGAGTTATAGGCGAAGGTTACGAACGGAAGAGCTATGTCCCAATCAGTGTGGTCGGTAGATACGTACATGGAAAGCATGTCCGTCAATGTGCGGTTTAGTCGCTCCGTAAGGCCGTTAGTCTTAGGGTGGTAAGATGTGGTGAAGTTGTGACGGGTAGCACAAGATTGGAGTAGATCATCAACCACATGAGATAGAAAGTAGCGACCATGGTCTGGGAGCAGGTGAGTCGGAGCGCCATGCTGAAGAATAATGTCGTACAGCAGGAAGTCGGCAACGTCGGTTGCGCAGCTGGTTGGTAGCGCTCGAGTGATTGCATACCGAGTGGCATAGTCTGTGGCCACTGCAATCCATTTATTTCCAGTTGTAGAAGTAGGAAAGGGGCCTAGCAAGTCCAACCACACTCGATAAAATGGCTCGGCTGGAACTTCAATAGGTTGAAGTACACCGACAGGGGGAGTCGTAGGCTTCTTTCGGCGCTGGCAGAGGTCACAAGATGTGACGTAACGGCGAACAGAGCGGTACAGACCCTTCCAGAATACTCGTCGTCGAATGCGGTCGTAAGTTCTGGAAACTCTTAGATGTCCAGAAGTTGGAGCGTCGTGGAATTGTCGCAGAACATCCTTTCGCACGTGATGCGGTACGACGAGTAAAAGTTCCGCGCCGTCGGGGTGTAAGTTGCGGCGGTACAAAACGTTGTCTTGAAGCAGGTACCTGCTAAGAGAAGGGTCAGCATAACGCGATTGAAGGCGGTCAATGATGGTGAGCTGCGATGGATCTCGGCGCTGTTCGTCAGCCACGTTCAAAAAGTCAGTGATGGCTAAGACGCAGGCATCGGATTCCAAATCAGTGGAGCTAGGTGGATCAACAGGGTGCCGGGATAAGCAGTCAGCATCGCTGAGCAGCTTTCCAGATTTGTAAACAACCGAGAACGTGTACTCCTGTAATCGAAGTGCCCATCAGCCGAGTCTTCCTGTAGGGTCCTTAAGCGTCGACAGCCAGCAAAGGGCATGATGTTCCGTGATGACTGCGAACGGACGTCCGTATAAGTACGGACGGAATTTCGCAATAGCCCAAACGAGGGCTAAGCATTCCCGCTCAGTGATGGAATAATTTTGTTCCGCTTGCGACAAAAGGCGGCTAGCCTAGGCTATCACACGGTTGGTGGCATTCTGTATCTGAGCGAGTATAGCACCAATGCCATGGCCGCTTGCATCGGTGCGAAGCTCTGTTCGAGCCGCTGGATTAAAATGAGCCAACACAGGTGGTGATGTGAGGGCGGTAATTAGCGACGCGAGGGAATGTTCTTGGTCCCTTCCTCAAGAAAAGGCCACATTCTTTTTGAGGAGATCCGTAAGGAGCCTATCAATATCCGCGAAATTAAAGACAAAGCGGCGGAAGTATGAGCAGAGCCCAATAAAACTGCGAACTTCTTGTGTGGAACGCGGAACCGGGAATTCTCGGACTGCACGGACTTTGTCAGGGTCGGGTTGAAGACCAGTGGCGTCAACAAGGTTGCCGAGTAGTTTCATCTGCCGACGTCCAAATGAGCGTTTCGACGAATTCAGTTGGAGACCAGCGCAACGAAAAACGTCAAGAATTGCCGAGAGACTAGACAGGTGGCTTTCGAAGGAGGGCGAGAAAACTATTACATTATCCAGATAGCAGAGGCAGGTCAACCATTTGAAACCGCGAAGAAGAGAGTCCATCATACGTTCAAAAGTAGCCGAGGCATTGCACAACCCAAAAGGCATGACCTTGAATTGGTAAAGGCCGTCGGGTGTGATGAATGCTGTCTTCTCGCGGTCGTGGTTGTCGACCGAAATTTGCCAGTATCCGGATCGAAGGTCAAGGGACGAGAAATAGTTGGCGCCGTGGAGGCAGTCAAGCGCATCATCGATTCGAGGTAAAGGATAAACGTCCTTCTTGGTGATCTGATTCAGGTGGCGATAGTCGACGCAAAAACGCCAGGTGTTGTCCTTCTTTTTAACTAAGACCACAGGGGAGGCCCAAGGACTCGATGAAGGCTCAATGACGTCTTTACTCAGCATTTTCTCGACCTCCGTCTGTATTACTTGGCGTTCAGCATGTGACACGCGATAAGGGCGTTTGTGGAGTGGACTGGCGTCGCCGGTGTCGATGCGGTGGGTTACGGCACTTGTGCGGCCCAGGGGACGGTCGTCGACGTCAAAGATATCCAGGTAAGAAAATAGAACACCCCGGAGCGCCGCAACTTGAGAAGGTGAGAGGTCGCTGGATATCATTTTGTCGAGGAACGCCTTATTTTGCGACGTGATGACAGGTTTCGTCATGGTTTTAGTGTTAGGTGTAAAAGAACAAATCGAACATTCATCAAGGGTGGAAAAATCGGCTAAAGTGATGCCTTGGGGAAGCACTTGGGTCGACGTAGAGAAGTTCAGAACTGGAAGTAGCACCGTGTTGTTAGCAACAACCACTATAGTATGTGGTAGTGCGATGTGGTGCGTAAGGGTCAAATCAATGAGGGGAGCTACCAGATAGTCTCCATCGGGAACGGACGGGAAGGGCGACAGAGGAATGTACATAGCAGCCTGGGGCGGTAGCCGTAGAGACTCCACGGATCATAGCCGAGTGCGACTTGGAGGAGTGAAATCGGAGCACAAAGGCAATTCGAGCCGTAAGATACCGGTAGAGCAATCGATGAGGGCGGAGTGGGCGGTTAAGAAGTCAATTCCAAGGATGACGCCGTGTGGGCAAGCATCGAAGACTGCGAAGAGAACGGAAGTGTGGTGGCCAGCAACAGTAACGCGGGC